>NW_016824412.1:393239-409511 GCF_001698545.2 Rhinopithecus bieti
CGGAGTCTTGCTTAGTCGCCCAAGCTGGAGTGCAGCGGCGGGATCTCGGCTCACTGCAAGCTCCCCCTCCAGGGTTCACGCCATTCTCCTGCCTCAGCCTCCCAAGTAGCTGGGACTACAGGTGCCCGCCACCTCGCCTGGCTAATTTTTTTGTATTTTTAGTAGAGACGGGGTTTTACCGTGTTAGCCAGGATGGTCTCAATCTCCTGACCTCGTGATCCACCCGTCTCGGCCTCCCAAAGTGCTGGGATTACAGCCGTGATCCACCGCGCCCAGCCATGCTTATTTTTACCAGTTAAAAGAAACCCTTTGTGACCCACCAGCTGATGACAACTAGATCTTTCATGATCTAGAACCCACTGAATGGGTCTTTTGGAAGCAACACCAGAGAAAGACTGCCCTGAGACTCACTGAAAGGGACCATACCAAGTTTGCCCACCACGCACACTACCGCAAAATTTCAGGGCCTCAAGCCTTGGATCCCTACATCTCAACTCAAGAGAGCCCCTCCAGACTCTTAGGACAGTAAATCCACTGGATATCTCAAGGTAAAGCTGACTAGGGAAGCTTTTCCCTAGTCATGTGATAATTAAGATTTCAGAATTGACAGCTTTTGCAGGGAACTAGACTGAATGTTGACTATCTCATGTTAAACCTGAATCCCTATATGATCTTAGAGATATTCTAGTTCACCATGTAACAGATTTCATTAATATTCCAAGTATGACTATTGTTCAAATTGCACATCTGGGCTGGGTGCAGTGGCTCACGCCTGTAATCCCAGCACTTTAGGAAGCAGAGGCAGGCAGATTACCTGAGATCAGGAGTTCAAGACCAGCATGGCCAATATGGTGAAACCCTATCACTACTAAAAATACAAAAATTAGCCAGGCCTGGTGGCACATGCCTGTAATCTCAGCTACTCAGGAGGCTGAGGCAGGAGAACTGCTTGAGCCCAAGAGGCAGAGGCTGCAGTGAACCGAGATCATGCCACTGCACTCCAGCCTGGCCGACAGAATGAGACTCTGTCTCAAAAAAAAAAAAAAAAAAAAAAAAATTACTCGTCTGGTTCTTTCCATAGGATTAGGTTTTCAGATTCATATATTCAGACTCTTGTTTAAATCTGAGAGTAGGAAAAACCTATATTGAGGGTTTTGCAGCTAAATTATGCCGGAAACTAAGAAAACCAAAAGAAAGGTAAAATTTGACAGTTTGTAGACAACTTTATAACCCTAATCCCTTAATTGTAAAAAGTCATCTACCATACAACGATTCAATAATGAACCCTTGGATAAATACCACCAGTGCTTCCCAACTGGTGATTTCTAACACACAACGTATCACACAAGGAGCTGTCTCTTGTGCCCCTCCAGGATATATTTTTATCTGTGGAGGATTTAATGATCAACCATATGTGTGGGCAACTCCTTGTCTCAAGTGGAAAATAAGGGACCAATGTGGATTAGAGATTCTAATAGTACCACTGTCACTTCATAAGCAACTGGAAACTGAGTATTGGTCTATATCTCTTAATTTGTGCCCCGGATTAACAAGAAATTGTGCTTGCTTCGGCAGCACATATACTAAAATTGGAACGATACAGAGGAGGTTAGAATGGCCTCTGTGCAAGGATCACACACAAATTCATGAAGCGTTCCATATTTAAAACTAAAAATAATAAAGAGGAATTTTCTGGCAGGCTTAAATTGCTCTAAATGGGCATCTTTTGTAGAATGGTTCTTCCTTGGTTTGGCATAAATGTATATAGAGTTATCATTAGAAATCTGCCTCAAAGATTAGCTACTATAGCTGACTGTATTGCAAAGGCTATCACTGCCCAGAATACTTTATAAATTCTCTTGCTAACATTGTTTTAGACTGCTTTGGACTACTTGTTGGCTGAACAGGGAAATGTATATGCAATGGCTAATACCTCATGCTGCCCTTTCATAAATATGTCTGATATGGTAGAAACCCAGTTTTAAAAAATCAACAAACAAGCTACTTGGTTAAAACAAGTAGATTCCTCTTCTGGCTCATTTTTTGATTGATTTTATTCTAATTATTTTGGTTCATGATAGACTCTGTTAAGGAATATACTTCACTCTCTTAGTATTATCCTCCTGATAACCATCACAATAGTTTCCCTGGTGTGCTATATTCTCTCAAGTGTCTTAAATGCTCATATACAGCCATCTGTTGTACATCAAATGGTTTCACTACTGTTAAAATAACAAAAACACAAAAAGAACATAAGGAATCATTCAACGAGACTGATGCCATGAATGATGTATTTCATACCAAGACCAAACAAGTCCATGACGATGGTGACAGAGCGGCATCAATGTCCAATTTTAAGAGACTGACTAAAAGGAAGATATTGTTAAATTAACTTAAATTTGGCCTGAAGCTGCCTCCATACCTTGCATTCCTGTGCAGCAAATTTCACCCTAATTTAGTATGTAAACAAACTGATACACAGAACAAATAGCTGAGTCTCAGCCAATCACAGGAAGCCGAATCATCACACCATGCCCAAATAAGGCAAATGCCTAGCTGTAGCTAATCAAATGATTTATCTATTTTGCTTTTCTGTCCATCCTATAAAAGCTCATTGCTCAGGTTGTTGGGCAGAAAGAGCTCTCTGAACTTCTTCTAGTTCTGAGGTTTGCCCAATTCAAGAATTCTGTGTGTGCGTGCTCAAATAAACTTTGGTAAATTTATCTAAAATTTTTATTTTAACAGTTGTAATACTAAAATTTGGAGACATTTGTGTGTTAAAATAGCATTCCTTTCAGGAATTTATCCCCAGACTGCAATGGTGCTTTTCACATCCTATTGTCATTTTTAAACTGTGTTAAAGAAATACTAAATTCTATACATTTTGTATCAATTTCTTTCTTTTTGTGTGAATGAGCATAATTATGTTTTCCGGGTTATCTTGCCATATGGAAGCTCGCTCTCTGAGTGACATTTATTGTTGGTCTGACAATCATCTGCTTACGTTCTTTCAAGTGGAAGGGGAGATGCAGAACAACAGAGATGGGTAAAAGTTGTGTGTCTGTTTTCTGCACTGATATTAAATGCCTGATTTCCTGTAATTAAATAAATATATATTTAGACTATTGAAGGAAAAAACCAGAAAAGGGCCTTCAATAATAGGTCTCAAAGTGAAATGTCCAAAGGAAATAGCCAAATTCCCCCTTGCCTTCTGGGTAGAACTTTACAAAGAAGAAAGATACCTGTTGTTAGCATTAAGCAAGGGCTATGTGAAATCAACAGGAAGAGGGAACACTGAAAGATTAAATTAATCCAAGATCTGTGTCTTATGCTCCTCAAGTTATTCTTCCTATTTCCATTTTACATGTTTATCCTCAAGAAAAACTATCTGTCTTGCACTTACTGTGTTCTTTAATAAACACAGCCAGATACAGTCACTCACATCTGCAATCCCAGTAACTCAGGTGGCTGAGGCGGGATGATCACTTAACGCCAGGAACTTGAAACCAGCCTGGGCAACATAGCAAGATCCCATCTCTAAAAACAATTTTTAAATTAGCCCAGCCTGGTGCCATGCCTGTATTCTCAGCTGCTTGGGAGGCTGGAGTGGGAAGAGCATTTGAGTCCAGGAGATTGAGGCTGCAGTGAGCTATGACTGCACCACTGCACTCCAGCCTGGTAACAGAATGAAACCCCAATATCAAAAATACAAAAAACAAACAAACAAACAAAAACCTCTGATTTTCTAAGGATTTAATTATGATAGACAAGTCACTCAAAGATTTAGACACAACAAATTATGATTTGACACAACAAAGAAATACAGTTTTAGTCTGATTTTAACTCAGCAATATGAAAAGCATTACTTTCTTTCTCTAAGCTGTGTTTAAAGAAAAAAAGCTAATGTTTTTGATGAAATGTAATGCCTTGGTCTAAGAAATTCATATTATAACATCTGTAAGAATATTCTGTTTTCTTAACTTTGTCCTTGAGAAATATTTAATACTGACTTTTATTGCTAAAATAACTTTCATGAAAATGTATTGACTTTAACTGACCCAAAATTAGTATTGCCCTAAGTCTATACAGCTATCAAAAAAATGTTTTTCTTCACTAAGATTATCCCTTGAAGGTTGCAATAAAAGATTTGATATTAACTTCTAAGGTTTTCAAAATCTGCAACCCAAACTGCAACATTTGATGGATTGATTAATAGTATCTCCTCCTTTCACCATCCCAGTTAGCCAACGACAGATTGACTTCGAAATGCCAAGGCTTTAAAGAAATGAAGAACAACCAAAATACAGTGTTCTCAACCCCACCTTTGATTGTTATTATCAAATTTTAAATCCCAAAATGATTTGCTTTTAAAAATTAATCCTTGTATTAACATTAGCAATCAAAGCACTTACAACCTTAAAAGACCAAAGAAAAGCATTCTTAGAAGCCTGAATTTAAAACAAAACAAAACAAAAAAATCCCTGCAATGTTTAAGGCTAAAAGGAGCTTCAAAATTATTCTGTCCTACTTTTATTTTAAAATGAAAAAATGAAAAAGCTTCCCTTATTAATTCACTGGATTGACAACTTAAAATGCTATTCCTTCATACCCTACCATATCTCCATTAAATAAGCATCATTTCAGTGGACCTCAAATATTATGCATCAGAATCTTCCAAGTTGCTTGTTTAAAATGCATATCCCTATTATCATAATTATCATTATCATTATCATCAATAACTCCAACTCAGTAAATGCAGATTGGGTGCAGTGGCTCACGCCTGTAATCCCAGCACTTTGGGAGACCAAGGCAGGCAGATCATTTGAGGTCAGGAGTTTGAGACCAGCCTGGCCAACATGGTGAAACCCCATCTCTACTAAAAACACAAAAATTAGCTGTTCATGATGGCACACGCCTGTAATCCCAGCTACTTGGGAGGCTGAAGTGGGAGGATCGCTTGAACCTAGGAGGCAGAGGTTACAGTGAGCCAAGATCCCTTCACTGCCCTCAAGACTGAGCAACAGAGCAAGACTCCACTGCAAAATAAAACAAAATAAAATCATGAAAAAGGTTCCCTTATTAATTCACTGGATTGACATCTTAAAATGCTATTCTTCACACCCTACCATATCTCCATTAAATAAGCATCCTTCCAGTGGACCTCAAATTTTATGCATCAGAATCTTCCAAGTTGCTTGTTTAAAATGCACATCCCTAGACATTATCAACAATAACTCCGACTCAGTAAATTCACATAGGCCCAAGGAATCTGTATTTTTAACAAGCATCCTTCATGACTCTGGGACAGGTGGTCCATGGAACAAACTTTGAGGCATGATGCTAGGCAATAATATAAACAGGCCATGTGCTTAATATTTAGCCTGTCAGTGGAAACATTTTGTTTAATAGTTTGAAGAACTCCAAAGGCAAAAATGTACTTGGGAAAGGCAGGGTTGAATAAGAGTCATTTTACAATAACATGTTTTTGAAAGCCTGTTTCATTACTTAGGAGAATACCAATAAATGGAGGTGAAGGCAGTGGGGGAGGAAATCCTTTGTCATTATATTGTACAACCCGAGGACATTTTCCTACAATTTTGGAAGTGCACTTTAAGAGACTGCATAAAATGTGGGGGAAATGTCAAGCCACATTATGCTTTTGAAAACAAAACAAGAAAAAACAGCTTCTAAATAGGTACTGAAGCATGCCATGAAGTATTATGATTTTCATTTCTAATAAAATAAATGAACATCTTGAGCTTAGTATTTTTTTCAAATTCTTTTAGAGATAGTATTTCTTTTGCTGGAGCGTAAATGTAGATGAATAAGAAACATCACGAACTTATTCTTAAGTGATGGTGCAAATAATGCTGCAAATAATGCTTTTTAGTCTATAAAGCACAGGGGCGTTTTTTTTTTTAAAAAAAAACTATTTGAAATAATTTAGTGTGATTCTATTTTAAACCATTTTAGAGTTGTATATGAAAATTAATATGCATAGCCAAAGTTCTTACCCCCAAATATCATAAATTCTACGCAGATTGCTTTCTATTAGTGAATTAGTGCATTTCTTTTAAACAAAAGTAGTTTTGCTTTTCAATTGTTAGATTTAACAATTTTAGGTAAAATCAGTGGTCTTATTTTTTATTGTTTTCATTAAAATGTCGAAATATTTCATAGTTTAAGAAAGAAAGTAAATGGAACAAACCAAATGACTTTAATTTTGATACTTACAAAAATCTCAAATGGATCAGTTGAGGTATATAAAAACATTAGACACTCATATTATTTACAGCCTTCCCTAACTGAACAAAATCTAGACCCACAGAATTGACACAGGATAAATTCAGGGAGGCCTACCTACTCCTAGATGGAGCTGCCCAGGAAAACTAGAGGGCCCTGATTGGACCCACCACTCTGAAAACAATGCTTAGTTCCTTCAATCAGCAGCAATCCCAGCAATGCAAACCACTGAAGACAGTCCTGATGTGTGTACAGCCCCACTGTGTGGATGCCGGATTTGAGCTCACACTAGGAAGGATGATCACCAATAGGTGTCACAATGTCAATATTCCAGGGGTGTTCCTCATCTATAAATGACCAATTCTGGGGGGTGGGGTGGTCCCAAACAGGTTTCAGGACTATGAGCAGTGGCTGTGAAGGACAGAAAAGGATTTGTCTCTAATACTAGACACAACACACCCAATATGAAGTTCTCTAAGGACCCTCTGAGAACTAGTAAGCCTGGTGGCTGCACATCATTGCCAAATTTACTTGTAATAGTCTATTGACACCCACTAGAGATTCAAGATTGCAAAACTCAACCCGCTTACTTGGTTCATTCAAATACTTTTGCATAAACAAGAAACATATGAGGAAATTTCAAATGTTCTGTTTTACAGTACAATCAGATTGGAAAGTACTTGCCTGAAAGTTACTATCAGGCCTATTAGTATTTAAGAATTTGCGGCCGGGCGCTATGGCTCATGCCCGTAATCCCAGCACTTTGGGAGGCTGAGGTGGGTGGATCACAAGGCCAGGAGATGGAGACCATCCTGGCCAGCATGGAGAAACCCCATCTCTACTAAAAATACAAAAATTAGCCGGGTGTGGTGGCACATGCCAGTAGTCACAGCTACTCAGGACGCTGAGGCAGAAGAATTACTTGAACCCAGGAGGCAGATGTTGCAGTGAGCTGAGATTGCGCCACTGCACTCCAGCCTGGTGACGAAGCAAGACTCTATCTCAAAAAAAAAAAAAAAAAGAATTTTCATATTTCTTCCTTTTGGCATGAATCCTCATACTAAAGGCTGCACACCAATACTCAAGAGGTAAAAACTAGCTTGCCTTCTAGAAAATAGCTGGAGGGCAGAAAGGAGGGTAACAATGAAATAACGAATAATTATAATAACTTTCATTATTGAGAATCTACTAGGAGAAAAGCTCTGATAGTCACTTTTTCAACATTCATTATTTCAAATCCCTATAAAAACAAAATATATGTTATACTCTCTTAAGAAAAACAGGTCAGAGAAATGAAATAAGCTGCTGAAGGAAATGCACAAAGATTTGAACAAAAGATGCCAAAGTCTACATTTTCCACTATTTAAAGCCCTATCTAGTCTTCCATTGAGAGAAAATAAAATTGTCATATCATGAGATTAAAATTTTGCATTTGTGTACAAATAGTTTCTATGAATATGTATATGTATTGTAGAAATAGAGATGGATAAAGACATAGAAAATAATTGAGAATAAGCCAAGAAAAAGAGCAGCTATCCCAATACCCCTAGTCTCAGTTCTGCCCTGATGTAACAGTCAGAAAATTACTCCACTCTCTGGGGTCCTGTTTCTTCATCTGTAAAATGGAATTAATAATCAAGAATTTACTTCTCCTCAAAAAAGGATAGGGACATGTTAAAAAGACACAGGAGCCAACCTGAAGGAGCCCCATTAGCCAAAGTTGGAACAATTTGAGCAACAAAATAAACAGTGATGGTACTGGGTGATAACCCATATAATATTTTAAAATCCATGAGTTCATACTAAAATATAAATAAATAATTGAAAAAATACATGGATGGAGGAGAAGAAGCAGCTCTTCCTTACAGGGGAATCCCAATCAGTAAATACAGAAAGAATGAGAGAAATATATAATCACAATTAGGCAAAGACTAGAGAGTAAGAATCGCCGCAGGCAACTTCCACTGAAAGAGACTAAAATCAGTGAGTGAAGATTTGAAAAGAAACAGGCTATTATTAATAGAAAACTCTCAAACTATCTTACCCAGGATATTTATCAATTTCAAAGGGAAAAAATAAACACTTTACAGTGAAAAAACCCACAAGACAGAATCTTAACCAAGTGATCAAAGTTAACATCATCAGTAATAAGATACAGCCTGTACCCCTTAATATGATGTACTGAGAAGAATACAATACTACCATTGCAGTAGTCTTGCCAAGAATATGTAACCTCAATCTAATCATGAGAAAACATTAGATAAACCCAAACCGAGAAACATTCTACAAAATAGCTTGCCAGTACCCATCAAAAGTGTGAAGTTCATAAAAAACAAGGCAGGAAAGGGAAATTGTCACAGATCAGAGGAAACTAAAGAAAAAGAACTAAATGTAATGTAAAATCCTGGATTGGATCCTAGAATAGACCAAAGGCATTAAGGGGAAAACTAGTAAAATATTAATTTTCTGGTTTTGATAATTAAACTATGATTATGTAAGTTGTTAAAATTAGGGAATGTATTTAACTGCAAACATATTACAATTAAAGGTGAAGTATTGGGTTCCTAAATCACATCCCATGCTTTTCTAACTCTGAGTCTTTTATCACATCATTCGCTTTAGCTGAAATGTCCTTGTTATATTCTTCTTGGCCAAGTCTTTCCCGTACCGTGAACTCAAATAGAATGCTAGCACCTTCATGGTTCCCATGGTCAGAAGTCATTTCTCTCCCCTATTACTCCCACAGCACTTTAACCAAACCCTTACCATAACACGTACCACATTCCCCCTTGTATTTTAGTAACTGATATGACTCATTAATCCTGCCTGACAAGATCCATTAAATATTATCATATTATCTCTGTTATGCCACACAATGACTATAATTGTATCTGAAACAGACCTGGTGCTCAGTAATGGCTTTTGAAAAGACCCTTGATTACAATTGCCATTGTGAACTTCAAGTTTGCAAGGCATCAATAAATAATCCAGACTGCCGATGTATTCATATGCAATGAGAGCCAGAACTGCCAAGGCAAAAGGGAGCTCACCTCAGGTTAGCCAGCATATTTTTTCCTATTAGAGGAAGCATATATGGAAAGCTAAATTAGGATCAGAAGGTTGCTGGGGAAGCAAGGAGAATAAGTTGGGCAATTTTCGTGAATAGAGCAACAGGCTAAATGGCTTGATCATAAAACTACACCCACTACAGGGCCAGACTCTCCTGTTCTCAGCTCTGGGCCTCATCTTTGCTTAGTGCTCCATCAATACTGACAAATTTTTCCTTTATGACTATTTGTCTATTTCCACCCTAACTATTCTCTCCTTTTTAAATTTTTTTTATCATTTATTTTGCCATTCTCTGCCCTGGCTGCATTTTAAAATCACCTGGAGAACTCTCAAAAACCCTGATACCTGGGCCATTCCCGAGGACCAATTAAATCAGACTTTCTAGAGGTGGGTCTCAGGCCTCAGGATTTTTGATAGCTCTCCAGGTGATTCCAAGATGCAGCCAATGTTGAGAACTAGTACTATATTGATAAAATTTTTGCTTACCTATGTTAATATCACCAAGCAGAAAACAGACAAGTCCAACATTTCCTGCCTTTTTCCCTGATATCATATGTTCTCTCCACCCCCCTCTCCTGAGGATATGTGATCTCACCTATTCTCTAGTGTGTCTACTAATTTAATGCCTAGGTTTCTGGAGACGCCTTGTCTTCACCCAAATGGAAGGCTTTCAGGCAGTATCTCACAGGCCTCCAGTGCAGCACATTGTTAGGTCTATCAGCACAGTAAGGTAGGACAAAATACTTTTAACATATACAACAGGCAGAAGGATTCAATATTTTATTATTACCATCAGTGTTTGACAGAAATGAGGTGGGAGGCAGCTGGAACCAAGAGGTAAAGAGTACATCCAAAAATGTCTTGAGTGCTAACTTCTTTGTGGTTCACTATGTGGGTCCACGACGTGATAGAAAAATGAATCAGAAAAAGATCAATCCAACATGCTGAGAATCTGACATGGTTCATACGATGTAAACTGTGCTTTGTACCATGAGAGATAAAGATGCTATGAGAGTTGGGGGGACTGGGATTGGGGTGGGGAGTGATTTCTAGCCAGGAGATTATAAGAGGCTTTGTTTATGGGAAAGGCACCTTGTTTATTGGAACCTTTGATTATGGGAGAGGGGATGGCATTTAAGCTGGACCTGGGAGTCAGGGTAAGATTTGAAAATGTGGGACTAGGAGGAAGGGCATTCTCAGAGGATATGGCCTAAGCAAAGATGAAAAGGCGTGAAACTGTGGAGGATGGGCAGTAGTTCCATTTCCTTCCTACATGGAGGAAAATAGAAGACATTAATATTTGAAATATTCTGTCATTCTGGTAGTTTTGGAACTATTCCCCATCAAAGATTTGGTTAAATCTTGACCAGAAATTATGAGAGTTCAGTTGTCTGATGTTTAACACTCATAATCTGATGTATGTGTCCAAAGGGTTGGGTAGTAGATGCAGAGGCCTCACTCATGCATTTATATATTTCAGCCTTGAAAGGCCCCAAATTAAATTACAGAAGAGGGAATCTGGAGATAAAGAGATCAGCCATTTCAATGGTAGTGATAGCATTTTTCTGAGGTGCAATTTTGGTCACCTGCCATTTCCTATACTATTATTTTACCTTATTAAAAAGAAGATAACACCAGCCCTGTGCAAGTTAAGAGTAAATTTGGGTCTGATGATGAGAAATATCTCTGTTAACAAGAACAGAGCAATCTGTGCAAGTCACTCCTCAGGAGTCTGGGGAAGTGGCAACCTGCCAGCTCAGTGGCACACAGAGCCCAGGCGGCCCCACAGCTGTCTCTCAGCACTGCCAGCAGCCATTACCATGGCAACAGCCCCTCCCAGGAGAGCAGCTCAGCCCACTGAAACCATCCATCATTTAAAAATCAACACAGATGATTCCAGATGAGATCCTGTGCAACAACCACAAAAATTTTATAGAACTGTCCTAAGGACATAATTCAGACAATATAGACTGTGAATTCTATGGGTGATTCTCAAAATTCAGTATGCTTTGGGCTCATTTGGCGGGCTTGTCAGAACACAGATTGCCAGAACCCCACCCCCAGAATTTCTGATTCAATGCAGCTGGCTGGGGTAGAGGCAAAGAATTTGTATTTCTAGCAAGTTCCCAAGTAAGGTTGGTGATACTGGTCTGGGGTCACACTTTGAGAACCACTGGGTTACATACTAGCATTGTATCACTGTTGATTTCCTGATTTTTGATTACTGTACTATGGTTATGTAAAAGAATGTCCTTGGTCTTAGAAAATACTCAAAGCTATATCATATTTAGGACAAAGGAGTATCATGTCTGAAACTTATTCTCAAATAGTTCATTAAAAAATGTAGATAGAAAGATAAAGCAAATGTGGAAAAATAACAATTTGGGAATCTGGATAAAGGGCATACGGAAGTTTATTGTGTTATTCTTGTAACATTTCTGGTAGTTTAAAATTACACTAAAATTATAAATTTTTTCAATTAATACAGGGAAAGAAAGTTATAGCAATATATACCATGTATGTCTAATACAGTAGCGAGAAGCCACATATGGTTATTTATATTTAAATTAATTAAATTTAAATAAAATTTAACATCCAGGCCCTCAATTGCACTATTCACACTTCAAGTGCTAAAGAGCCATGTATATGACTAGTGACTACTACATTAGACAGCAAAAGTATAGCCCTTTTCCATCAGCACAGAAAGTTCTGAGGAATAGTGCTGACTACAGTTTAAAATATTCTAAGACATGGAAAGAGTCTTTGAAAAAGTCAATGTCCTAAAAGCAGCAAGAGAGATAGCAGTAACAGTTTAAGCAGTATGAGTCAGTTGTTTCTAAAATAACAGTTTATTAACTGAAGGAGGCTAAAGAAGAAATATGATGAAATTACAGCAGGTGGATCATAGTATGCAACATATGCATATCCAAGTATCTTTAGCTTTGCATGAATTGGTGACATATTTGCCAGAGTAACTATTCAATATCACTGGTCACACCTGTCATCATCTTACTGATTTTCTCAACAATCCATTGGATGACGGACAAGCAGATATCCAAATATCCTGGTTCTTCTCCACTTACCCTCTGCCCTGTCCACTTTCCTCCAAGCAAAGCAGGGTTAAGACATAGATGGGAAAATACCCAGCAAGGCCAAGGCTGACCTGAAGGGGAATGGCCAAGACATGGAATATTTCAAACTTGTTCAGATATTTTAACTTGGCTATTGGTTTCATTTTGGGTGACACATCAGCTAATGTGTAAAGCAGGCAAGGTTGTTTTCGCTGCTATCCCTTCTTCTGAGCTTCTTTTCTTTCTCCTGTCTCTTCTTTTTTCTCTCTCAAACAAATGGCACCTTCAAGTTAGGTCGAGTTGTCCAAAGTTTCTGGCCCAAACAGGACTGTCGTCTACTCTAAAGAACATCTTTTTTTCCTCATGTCTTTTGGGCTCCAGCAACATCCAAGCGATAAGCTGACTTCATCCTAAAGTATGAACAGCACCAAATTCTCCCAAGGTGCATTTGGCTAACCCTAGCTTCTATAATATTCTGGGAGATACTTTTTGAGCATAGTCATCTTTGGGTATTCTCTGCCTGACCCAACCCCTGTCAGTCCCCTCTCCATAACCTCTCAGGAGTAAACACACAGATCCACACTGCAGCTACACATGTCCATTTTCCCCTCTCCCACTTCTCTAAGCAGCTTCACACTCCCTTGGGGCTCAGTAAATACACAGCTATTACTTGGACAGAACTCAGAGTGGTTGGAAAAATTGTAAATACCTCAAGCTATAAACCACAAATTGATAAATACGAAGAATTCTTGTGGGGAAAAAAGCCATACTTCCATTTCTAAACTTCCACTGAAGAAATTAAACCATAGAGCTGGAATTCAAAACTCAGGACATGTATCTCTACTCTAACCAAGCATCTGTTAGAGCATTTAAATGTCCATCTAATCATCAGACCATTCTAGAAGGTCTGCCCCTCCCCCATCAAAAAATTGTTGAAGCATTCTTCTGCAGTAATTTCTCCTTTTTTGTTTTTTTGTTTTTTTCTTAGAGATAGGGTCTTACTCTACCACCCAGGCTGGAGCACGACAGAAAGGTCACAGTTCACTGAAGCCTTGAACTGCTAGGCTCAAGCAATCCTCCTGCCTCAGTCTCTCGGCTAGCTGGAACTACAGGCTCATATAACCACACCCTGCTAATTTTAAATTTTCTGTAGAGATGCGGGGTGGGGAGGGGGGGTCTCACTATGTTTCCTAGTCTGGTCTCGAACTCCTGCACTAGCAGTCCTCTCACTTTGACCTCCCAAACTGCTGGGATTACAAGTATGAGCCACCACACCTGGCCTCCTCCTTAAAATATATTCGTTTTTACTGAGTTTGCCAGTGGAGGGAAAAACCCTTCCTTAGAAACAAGTTTTATCAATTATCTACAGATAATCATTCTTAGCTGCAAGACATGGGATCCCAGGTCTTTATAGTTCAGTTATGGTTTGATAATTGGACTTTTACGATCTCTTTACAGAAGGCTTTTTACCATTCAGCATATTTTTATGAAGACTTCCAAGAGAAAAGGAGAGTCTCACCTCACAGTACTCCGTGATAATGCAGAAATTATCTTGCTCCACAAAACTTGCATGGAACTTGACAATGGCTGGGTGGTCCAGCTTGGAGAGGAGCTGGGCTTCCAAGTTGGCCTGCACAGTTTCATTTGGATTTAGTTCTCCAACGGATATCTCCTTAAGTACCTTTCTGCAGTCAAAAAAAATTTTTAAAAACATTTACAGCCAAAAAACACATTTAACAAATATAATCAAGTGGTACAGAGACATTAATTAATGCCCAGGTTGTGACCTACTCATATATCTGGCATTGCCTATTATGACACTGTGTCTCCTGGTGGGACCTGGGCCTGTTTTCCTGTCCTGCTTCCCCAAGGCCTCTGACCTCCTCATCTGTGTACCCTACTGTTCTATAAGGGCAGACATGGAACTAATCTTGAGCAATATTGCTGGGGTGGCCCTTCCTCCACCTCTCTAGATGTTTCAGTGTCTCTTGGTTTCTCTTATAGTTATCTATTTGTCTGTCTCTTTCTATGTGTGTTCACACACACACACACACACACACACACACACACACACATATATGTAATCCATCACTCTCTCTGTATCTTATTCTTTCTTTGCCTCTTTCCTTCTCTGTCTCTGCCTCTTTCTGTGTCTCTCTTTGCCTCTGTGTATGTATTTACACGTATTTACACACACTCACAGGCATGCTTCTCTCTCTCAGCTTAAAGTTTTCCAAATATATTTACTTAATATCGGTAGGAGCAATATTTATTTATTTTCTTTTTAAAACTATCCTTGGCATATCATACTTTATTACTACCAGTATTTAAAAGGAAACATTAACTAAAAACATTAATAGAGATATTTAGTATTTCTAACATGTATAAATGAAAGAGCTCATTAAATCCCCAAGCCATTAATTTAACAATTGTGATAACTGTGAGGAATAGACCAAAACATTATCTCTTCTCATCTAAGAAAAAAAAAAGAGTCTGATAAACAAATCAATTATAATACCAAAGTGTAAACTAGACTATAGAAAAAAATACCTTAGAACACCAATTATGTTTGCAGACACAGTCTGTTGATTATAAGTAAGCATTGGCAGTTCATTAAAGCAAGTTCAGCAGGACCTGCACTAGAAAACATTTTACAAAAATCTTCCTTAGGAGTAGCTACCTATGCATGTCAATAAAAATGTATTATCGTAGAAAATTTCTTTAGCCCCTTTAACCAGCTCATAGATTAACCATCATTCTCCAGTCCTTCCTAACAGATGCTAACAGATGCCCTTGCCACAGGGAATGCCTCCAGCTAGTAAGCTCTCCTTGACATGCCCACAAACTTCTGCCCTCCCAGTTGAGATGTGTGCTTACCCAAGTCATTGTGTTTATTCCCAAGTCTGCTAATGCCAGTTATGCTCATCATTGTAAATTTACGACTTCAGTATAACTTAAATGAAGAGTGAGCATGAGAGTTATCTCTGCTAGGAAAACTAAGTCAAATGAAATCCAAAAAACTTGAAAATAAAAGTTGCAAAATAAAAGCTGTCAAGTAACTGAAAAGACCGTTCTGAAAAGGTTAAAATGTGAAATCTAGTATTCTAAATTCAGATTGTTACAGAAAAATAAATCTAGAAAACTAGGTCCTAAAAATAATATAACAACAATATATATCTTATGGATGTAATTTATGCAAAAAAAAAAAAAAAAGATGAAGTCTCTAACCAGAGGACACTGGACACTGACTATACAGCCCAAAACTGGAGAAAATGTACAATGATATATTTTAAGTTGATGTAAATGTTTTAATTAATGTCATTTTATTCTAAAATTGTTTCCTTTTTTTAACCAAGTACCAGCTCCAATCACTTTGGAGAGCAGAGCTTCTACCATTTTTAAAAATGTGATTATATTATTAACTTTTCAGTAATTCAAACAAGCCTCTCCCTGTGTTTTATGATAGAAGAACCATAATATCCTCAGGCATTACCAGAGGTAGAGCTTTCTTCTTGTTTCATATTCAGGGTCTAGAAGTTTTGATATTGCAGTCAGCACACTATTGTATAGTATTCCCCCATACCATTTCTCAGTGAGAGACCACAATCAAAATAAATAAATAAATAAATAAATAAATAAATAAATAAATAAAGTGATTATGAATACCCTGAAGTGTACATTTATATTTTTGTTTTAATTGACCCCCAGATTATAGATATGTATGATGTATGACATGATATTTTGAAATATGTATACATTGTGGAATGGCCAAATAGAACTAAACAATGTCTGTGTGACCTCATATACTTACCATTTTCTGTAGTGAGAACACTTTAAAACTCACTCTCTTAAAGAGATTTTCAAGAATAAAATACATTGTTATGAGCTC
>NW_016824412.1:409528-448813 GCF_001698545.2 Rhinopithecus bieti
ACTTTTATTTTTTTTTTTTTTTCCCAGAGCAGTAAAAGCTAGGTTAAGTTTACATTCTCCAAAAATCTCATAAGGAAAACCTTCTAATCCAAGATGACCATTACTGGAAGTCACTTCCCCTAAAATTTGAGTCCCCTAAAATTTGAGTCCTTTAATATTTTATTAACTTTAAATGTTCTCCATGGTCTTCCCATTCTGAACTCATCTCATCCCCAAAAGACACCAACAGCAGGCATAAGCTGCTTCCACAGAGGAGGCCAATTTGCATTAGAAAGGGCAGCTGTGCCTCAGGAGCCTCACAGACAAGGACTCTACTATGACATTAACAGGTGTCTTTCAATGTGACTGCAACACAGAAAGCTGGAACACTTGTCTTCCTTCCCCTAACAGGTGTTTTCACATTAGTTTCGAACACATTAGTTTCTTATTAAGTAGGCTCCTACTTAATAAGAAGTAGATTCTAGAGAAATGCCTGCTTGGTAACATTCTGTAAAGACTGTTCTATCAAGAATTTGGTTTAAAATGACCTAATGTTATTAGGAGTGGCATTTCAGACTGTTAGTATACCCAAAGAAGCTTGAAATGACATACAAGACTATGTTTTTTTGTAACTACTGAAGATTACAAAGCAGCAGGCGAAGCACAATGACATCTTCGTAGAGCTTTTTCAGTAATTTACTGTACCCCAGCTAGCATGCAGTTATAAAAGTCACAGTGGTTAAGCTTGACAATATAAAGTCTTACAGACTTGCAATATTCTCTTGCTGTGAAGGAACAAATGCCATAAAAAGCTTCAAGATACTTATTTTTCCTTGCAAACACCAACTATTATGCAGCAGAGCATGAGATTTTACATACAAAATGTAACTACCTGAGCCCCATCTGGCACCCTGATGATAAAGCATAACCCATTTGTCCACAATTTAGCAGATGAAGGGAGGGCTATTAAGACAGGTGATATCTATTATAATCATCTCGTAGATGATGCAGAGACATTCACCTTCCTTGCCGGAAATCACATCACTGAGCTGACAGAGGAAACTCTCATTGCATATCACTTAATACGAGATCCATATCAGCCAAAGACAGCATGGAAACTTACCAAGTCAGGGACAGCTTGTTACTTGCTCAGTGATTCCCAGTCTGTCACCCCTCCTAAATAACATGACAGACATTTATTTTATCAGAGCCTCAACTCAGGAGAAATTTCATGCCAGTAGCAAAATTAGGCATCCCTTGGAGACGTACTCATTTTGCAAACTTCCCAAGTTACATGCTTTCTTTCTAGAATCAGCAAACTGACAAACTTTGGAGAATAACTTTGGAGATTCGGGATAACTATGGCTAATTTCATTCCCTTGAAATTGGCCTACATTTTGTAGAAATGGGGAAGATGATATCTTTGAGATATTAATGAAGGGCTATTTTTCTCCAAATTTTCACATATCTTTTCACATTTTCCCCATTCAACCAGCAGCATACACTGCTTCAGGAAAAAGGTGACATCACCACAGAGAATATGAGTCAAACACATGTCTTGAGTTTTAAAGAAAAGACCAAGGCTAAAGAGAAAGGATCTGGAGGAACATATGAACAGTGAGTGTGTAAGCATTTTTCTGCCAGGTGAGAAAGAGATCTTTCTCTAGATCAGGGGAAGGGGACAGGGTCAGAGGGCAGGTAAAAAAATTAGGAACTGCTGAGCCCTTGAAAATAGTTGCTGTGCTGTCAGGTCCAGAAAGGCAACTAAAAAGAGAACTCTGAGATGGGTAGGAAGGTCTGAGAGGAAGAGACCTGTGCTCTCCCTCCAAAGTAGGGCTTAAAGGATTGCAGAACACCCACATTTTCTTATGTCCAGCAAGGGTAAGGAGCTGCAAAAAACTCTCCAAGGGGCGTGTAAACAGATGGGCCTAAGAGAGCTCTAGAATCTCCGGTACCCCAGGAAGGCGTGGGAAGCAGCAGAATGAGATGACATCGTGCAGTCAACAGCCATCTCAGTGAGGGCCAGTCAGCTGGTAGAACTGGAAACCTTTGCAGTAGAGACAACGGTCCTTTCCTTTCTGATTTAACTATTAACATTCATTACAGGTAACTAGTAAATACCTACTACACGACTACAGTGTGGTGCGCACTGAGGAGTTAAGGTCTCTGCTTTTGTGTCTACTGGGAAAGATAGACAACAGGTAAATGTGCATGAATGTGTGTATATATCATGTATGGTTGTGTTTTTCAAAACTTCCAATTCCGATGAATGCTGTGAAGTTGAGGTAAGTATGTCTGAGGCCCTTCTGCTTTCAGAACTGTGACCCTGATGTGATCAGCAGCTACTGTACCCACTTCGCCTAAGTCACGGGAAATTTTCATTTCAACTTAAACGAGTAACTTTTTGGCTTTGGATTTTGCTTTTGTGTGTGTGTGTGTGTGTGTGTGTGTTTATCATTTGCCTGTTTTACAAAGAGAGATTATCAAATATAATCAGGAGTTTTAAGATTTTTCATCCCTCTAGGAAGGGAGGAATTATTTTTATCTGCCTTTCTTAAATGGGAAGGTCTCTTTTTTCTAATTTACAAGGAAATAGTTTCATTATAGAAAAATTTGAAAACACAACATAAGGAAAATATTACCCACAATCCAACATAGAGACCATCAGAATTAACATTTCTGTGTATTTCCTTACAATCTTTTTGCTACATGTATTTAATAGTAGAGACCAAACAGCTTACACAATTTGCTTACTGCTGTTTTCATGAGACATTATGGTAGCAGACACTTGTCATTTGTGGCTGCCCACTTTAGACAGCTTCCTTACATTGTGGCAGATCCCTGGGCTGTGAGTCTTGCCTCCACTGGAGAGAGAAAAACAGACAAACCAACCCTATGACTCCCAGCCTCCCTTGAGCTTGGGTGCTGATGTGTGACCTAGGTTCTGTCAGTCAGCTGCATCCAGCCAACACTCTGACGTGAGTGTGAGCTGCATCAAGAAACAACGCGGCACAGGGTCTCCATTTTGCAAATACACGTATCATCAGAAACAGCATAGCCCTGAGCTCAAGGGCAGTAGGTCACTTCATTGGTGATGTTCTGCCCTCTAGCCTGCTCCCCCAGCCCTCCCACCACTGCTGTGAACTATCTGTGTTCTATAACAAATCCTTTTCTGCTTAAACTGGCAAAGGGTGGCTGCTCTTACCTGCACCTGGGAGTGCTGACCAATGCAATTATGCATCACAGAAGTACTTTCAGGTGTTACCACAAATCACTGTAAACACTTTGGGGCAATGAAAGCCAAACCTCCAAAGGTCTGGCTCATTTGGTTCGTTTTTATTTCCACCTTAGACTCTTCTAATGCATTTAAGGCTGCGGTAATTCTTTCTCCATTTACAGATAGATAGAAATTGATGGTGGAAAACATCCTGTTTTAAAGTTATTTCATCTCTTTTAATATGATATATAACTTTCAAAAGTAAAGGAGCATGAAAAAGATATATAATGGCAGAGAGTAATGTTTATTCAAAAGTTGGCACATTGATAAAAATAATGGAAAAGCCAGGAACTAAAGGTACCTAAAGGAATAGCTGGTGGGGAGAAAAAAAAGAGTAGAGGTTAGTAGCAAGTATACTACAGATGGAGTTTCATTTTATTTCTGTTGTTTTCCCTTCCCTTGGTAAAACAAAAGTATTATTTTTGTCTGTGTCACATTAAAAGACAAAATTATTTTATGGGTTATCACCATACGCCATAATATGCACTGCCTTTTGTTTTTAACAATTAAACTCGTAGACCTAGCTCATTCGGGGTTAGAACTCTCTAATTCATCTTGTCCATTCTACATACCCCTGATCACAAACATGTAGCAGAGTCTTTGGACACAGCACGGGTTAAAAGGGCATCATGGTGCAGTGCAGGGATGGCAAACTGTAGGTGCCCATGGCAGACATCAGCAACTGGGGAACAAACTGCCAAAGACTTTGAGAAAGGAAATCTCACCTTTCTGTTACTTTACCGTCTATTAACTATCTTCTGTGTGACAAATACCATGCCATGTGCTGGAGATACAAAGATGAAAAAGATAAAACTCCTGCTCTCCAAGAGAGCTCAGTCCCATGGGGAGGCCAACAAGTATATAAATAGTTGGACAACTTCATGATAAATGATAAATAGAGCTGGGGGTGGGCAGTGAGGATTCCTAACCTTTCTTTGAGGAGAGAAGAAAAGGCAAAATCTACGGACTAGAGTTTCAGGATGTTCACTTTTGCAAATGCAAACTGCTTTACACTTGCTACATTGCCTTTTCCCTGGGTGGATCTCAAGCAGCAAAATAAATGAATTCATCATTCTTTACTATTTGCCCTGTAAATCAATATAAGAGTGTCTAATATCCAATAGAAGAGTGTCTGTATTTGTATTACCTGAATAGACTATGAAAGCTAATCAGCATATGACTCTTTAAAAAAACTAGTTAATACATTATATTATATATTACAATATTTTATATATGGTGTATTTTTCCTTAAACACATACATACACATACACAAAATCACACTATACATTATGGAATGTGGAATTAAAATGTTACAGGGAAGAGGAGTATTTTTTAAGAGATACGTAAAACTGTCAGGTTCATAAACCTCTCCTTCCTTCCTTGTTTTCTTTCTTCCTTCCTCTCCACCTGTTTATTCCCCATTTTTTCCAAAAAAAATATTGAAGCTTTACATAGCAAGATCTTTAAAATCAGGGTTAGAAACCCTCCCATTAAGCCATGCTTTGCTCTGGAAGACTCTCTTCATTTGGGTCCCCTAGAAAGAAACCTTGAGACAAGGATTTGAATGCAAGTAGTAATTTGGGAAGTAATAGGAAAGTGGGGAAGTGAGACCGGAGGGGAAGGAAGCCATGAAAGGGTATATCATCAAGACAGTTACCACTGAGAGCAACTGGAGCTTAATTCTAAGAAACTCTGGGAGCTAGCGTAGAACATTAACCTCAGAGTTCTCCTGCACAAAGGGTGAGGAGTGATGGGGCTGGGATATTAATCTGCCAGTTCCCACTGTCCACTGGCTAAAACTGCTCCCTGGAAGTATTAATTCCTCCACTCTTCTCCCTAGGCAGAGGACAGGAAATCCTAGTGGCTGGAAAGAGCACTCAGGCAGAATTGCATGGCAGGCAGCTGGAGGCTGAGTCCATGCATAAGAAAATGTTAAGTGCCCAGGGGATACAGGCAGGACCCCAACACTGTCTTCCACAGGATAAAAATAAAGGAAATTCCTCTCATTTTTAATTCTGGCCTGGTTTCCCTATACTCCTGAAGATGGCTAGTATATAAAGATTCCTAGACAAAGTAAAATAAAGTGGCTTGAATATTCAGTAATGAAATTGCAAACAAATTATAACCTATAGACAAATTCCATTTACTATGCTTTTCAAGACTGATTTTGTTTACAAATATTTTAGCAGCATGTAAGAGTATCACATACAGATAACAGGCAAATAATTAATAATACAGCTAATAAAGAACAAAAAAGAATAAAATTATTTCAGATATTTTTGTTTGGCAAACATGCTATTTCTGGCTGCTGTCTAGATTATATTTCCATCTGTGGTTACAACTTTCATGCAGTGTTTCAATGCTGGTACTGTAAGAAATCATTGTAAGTTGCCTTTTAGCTTTAAGGAGCAGAGAGGATAAACAAAAATTTTAGGAGTAGGTGGTTTGAAGACAAATATTGCATGAATAAAAAATATTTAATCACCACTATGTGAATTCTATGAGTTTTCCCATCTGTATAAATAAGCAAAATAGAAATGACTTGAGCGCATGTCTCAAGGCTGGCAATAGTGCTGGTGCTCCCTGGAGTTCTCTGCAGAGAATCTCCTGTGTTAATGCAAGAATAGAGCTGGCATCCAAATGGACCATGTCCTGCATTTCCCTAGAGGGCTTCTTGGAAGTGACGTGGAGAGAAGATAAAATGTCTGACTGCTCTGTTGTACAAAGCCCCTCCCCAAGCACATGACCAAAGAGTTGTTAGCCAAGCCAAACAAAAATGCATGAGTGCATGCTAATTAACTGGGGAGCAACAAAAGTCTGCATTTGTTCAGGCAGTGTTGGAAAAGCTTGTGCATTTGTGCACTCACAACGTGACAGTCATGTCCTCCCCCTACCCCCATTTCTAAATCACAGCCGCTATAAAAGCTTCTGGGGCTGTCTCCTAGAAGACTGAAGAAAAAATTGCCCATCCCTCTTCTTTTACCTACAATATGAGTGGATTCCCTTCATGGAGGAGACAGCTTTCTGGAACTTCTTTTGTTTACTTCTCTAAAATTCTCTTTACCACCAAGGATGCCCTGGGTCAATTCTAACTTCCCTTTTAAAATCATATGTAACTCCTCCTTGTCCCTGTCTTTCTCCCCTACACCCTGAGACAAATGGTCAAGCAATTCTATTTTTCTTATTTATACAGATGGGCAAAGTCATTGGATATTGTGGCTTAATTATTGTGAGAAACACTGATGACTGCCTACCCCACACAAAGTCATCCCCCAACACCCCTAACATAATATGTTCTGGAAAGGAGGATCCTCTCCCTAGTTCCTGCGGTGAATCATAATTGGTCTGGAAAAGATGTTCCTCACTGACAAAAAGAGATGTATGAGAGGAAACTCTTCTTTCATCCGCCTCTGCATGTGATCATCTGCTTGTGACTCCTTGAACTATGGTAGCCAGCTGGAGTCATGAAGTAAGCCACCCTAACATGACTGGCAGAAGCATGGAGAGGTAAGACAGAAGGCACCAACGTCCCTGATGATGTTGCTGAGCCGCTGAATTAGTCACCCAGGAAGTGCTCTCTCTCCAGACTTCTTGTTAGGGGGTAAGAGTTTCTTATGGTTTAAGCCAATTCGATAGCATCAGCCATTTCCTGATACTAACACTTTGCTACAAGAAGTAAGAGGAGATGTTTAAAGAAGAGATTAGAAACAGAGGTAGAGAATGTAGTACAGTAAATATTCCACTATTTGTAAATGCTTAAGGTTATAAAATCCCAAATGATAAAGTTATTTAGGCATAGCTATGCTGTACAAAAAGATTAGAAGAAAGGTAAGCCCTTTGAGAACTGGGTTATGTCTTATTTACTTAGAAAGCAGTTAATGAGTCTCCTAATTTAAAACATGTATAACTTGGCTCTTTTCTATTTGAGCATTGATATGAATCTTTTAAAAATCATGACAAAATGAACTACAGTGAACGACACAGAAATGAACCCATTGTGACAAAAAAAACTGGGGATAAATGACTAAAATTGTTATTAGTACATTTCAAAACTAAAACAACATGATATTTGTTTAATTTGAAAACATAATTCAAAATTATTTTATATAAAAAATTTTAAGTTATTTAAAAACATCAGGATTCAAAATTATTAAAATTTCACCAGTGTTACACTTCTTCCTTTAGGTGATGATATAGAAGTAATAATAGCAAACAGAAGATAATCTAAAATGAGAGGCAAGAAAGAAAACAGTAAAGCAAGGGGAATGGATGATTCACCAATCAAAAAATATAAAGATTTTAAAATAAATACTGAGTTGAAAAAGACCAAGAAAAAAAGAATTCTTAAAATATTTGGTTTTCACTCTCTCTTGCCAAAAAAGAAAATAAAAGAAAGTACACTTTATGAACAGTAATAAATATACCTTTTCTATAGTTCTCTAGTGATAGGAGAGAAAAGGTACTAAAATGCAAGTTTATAAAATTTGCTTGCTAACATACGTGCTGGAATAGCTTTGATCTGGAAGCTGAATTACCAACAGAAGCTGATAATAACATTAGCATACACCAAAAAAATGGCAGATATTCCTACCTGGAAAAAAAGGTTTTGCTCCGATGTTTCACAATATCTCAGAGAAATGATAACACCCATTGTAATGCTGTGGCCCAAGAGAAGCACAAAGCTACCCAATTTTCTTAATGTGTTCCCCATCTTCAGCTTCTTTTCCAGTTTTGAAATGGATTTTATGTATTTGTAGAATTTTAAAGCTGGACAAGACCTTCTGAAAGCAGATAATCAAAGCACCTCAACCAATTGAAGTCCTGGGACATTAAACAATTAATCCAAGGTCACGAAGCAAGTTACAATGGAGCCACCATTTACCTCTTGAAGGAGGAAACAGACCATCAATTCTGAAGAATGGACTTTTGTCTCCAGATTTAATGGTTTTCCCTTTCTGCTGTTAGTATAGAGATCTTCCGTGTCTAATGAGTAAGACAGTCTAAAATTTTTCATTTTTCAAAGAACAAAACTCCTGATACCTGCTTTCTTCCCTTCCTTAGCACTTAAGTAAAAGAAAAAATCAAAACAAAATCTTGTCGTTGTGATTGGAATAATAGTTTTGCTTTCAATGAGGCACTAATGACTCTATGTCTGTTCTTCATTATCATTTGAGAGTTACAGAAATCACATGGAAGCCAGGAATATTGACGGAAGCCAGGAATATTGCCAATTATAGCGCCACAGATTGGGAGGTTTGGGAAAAGACATCATACAGAAGAGGGAGGCAGCGTTTCTCAGGACTTACTCTCCCAACAAGGTGGTGAAGTCTACATTTTGAGGTTGTTCTAAGTACCACAACCCTGCAGGTATAATTTTGTGTTTGAGAGCCAGTCTTTTTAAAAGTTCAACTGAGCAAAATTCATTTGATTTTAAATTGTTAAACAATGGAAAAGTAGTAATATGTCTTAAAAACAAAAATAAATATTGATAACATAAGACTCTAGGCAGCAAATCACTCATTCACTCCCTTACGCTTTGAAAAGTTCTGAGCTTATAGCAAAGATTCTACTTATGAAGGCAAGGAAATTAAGGAGCATAACAATATTAATAAGGATATTAAAAAATTACCACAGATAATTTGGTTAGCTTCTGTTACAATTATTATATGCTCCAAATTTAAAATCAGTGTTAGGCTAATATTCAAAACGCAATATTCAAATGAATAATTCATTCCAGGTTTGTATTTTGAACATTACAGAAAAATACAAGAATTGCAGATTTCAGTGAGATAATCAGATGACCATAAAATCAAGATACAGAAACAAATTGAGTTTTAAGAAGCAACAAAAGCTGATTAGCTCCATTTCCTTGACTAGGTAAAAATGAGAAAAGATAAACACTGTTTAAAGTAAAATTAAATTATGATCTAGGCAAGAAGTTGTTTAATAAAATAAAAATAAAAAATAAAAAAATCTAGAGTTTTAATGATATAAATTTCCTGAACCTTATTAATAACAGTAGTAGATTGGCTGTCTTAACAGTAAGATAGCCAAAATAGCAAAAGTTTGTAATTCTAAATTTCAGTCTCTATTTCATCATCATGGCAAGTGTAATATGCGGGCTTGAGCTACAACTTTCTGACTATAGGACAAAGCAAGTTGTTACTGTATTTAAGTTTGAGATGGAAGCGAAGAAAACGAAACCCTGTATAAGCATACTTCCCTTAGAGGGTCTAAATAACTGATTCTGGGTCTTTCATTTTTGCTGAGTTATGCTTATACCCAAATAAAAGTCTATTTTTGTACACCTAAAAGTCAGGGCTTAACCTACCAAGAGAGCTCAAAGTAGAATCTACTACTAGGAAGGATCTAGTTTCCCTGAACGACAGCTTATGGATTTAGTCATTGATTTGTAACAGACACAAAGTCACCATGGACTGTGTAAGAGGAGGGGGAGACAGGGAGAGAGACATGGCTCACCTGTCTTTGATTACACAGGCTTCCTTTTCTGGAGACAGGAGGGTGGAGGGGAGCCTGGCTAAATAAAGTGCCTTGGACGCTTAGCACTTGCTGCAGTCACAGAGATGCTTTGTGGTTTCGCCCGCCTGCTCAGGTTGTCTACAGGAGCTCGGCAGCAGAGACATCCTCCTCAGGTCATAATGTTGAGTAAGGGACACTAAAAGAAAAAGAGGCTTGAGCATGGTTTTCTGTGAGCTTTGTTTCTAGAGATTCTGGAATTTGAGGATAAATCAAAATGTTTTCATGTTAATATGATCAAAGGAAAATATTATTAGAATCAAAAAGTGTCATAATAAGTCTCAAAGAAGGGACACAGCGTCTTAGAGCAGTGCTTCTTGAATTTTTTTGTGCACACAAATCACCACAGGATCTGTTCAAATTCTGCTTCTGGTTCAGCAGCTCTACAGTGGGGCCTAAGAGCCTACATTTCTCAGGTCCCAGGTGATGGCTGCAGCTGCTTGTCCAGGGACCATACTTTGAGCAGCAAGGTTGAGAGCAGGTAGGGGTCCAGAAGACTGCCAGGGCTAAAAGTGTTGAAGAGCCCCAGTGTTTCTCTAGAGGCTTGGGGCAGAGGGTGGATTTGAAGAGCAGACCAACAGACAGGGAATGTGTCCCCCTCTACTCCCCAATCTACTCACCCCTCCCTCCTTCCCAGCAACCTTGAAATCTCATTTGAAAACAAAGAACTGGGAACAGCTGCTAGTCCAGCTCCATCACCTTACAGATGAGAACACTGGAACTCAGAGAGGCTGCAAGAGTGGATTACATGCCCTCCTGAGGATATTCCACAGCCAACACTGATGTGACCCCAAAACCGTCCGTTTTAAAATACTATGAAGGAAACCTTCCTTACATTTTAACCCAAATTATTTAAACTATAGTTTGCACTGGTTTCTTCTTGTTCTGTTCCCAGTAATGATAAAGTACAGCTGCCCAATGACCCTTTGAACATTTCTTATTACATAATTTATTACCTTAATGTATTTATACTCAGCCTCATTTCACAGACAATTTGACATAACTTATATAATACAACAAAAAATTAAGAACAGCAAGCACAGAACACAAATAGGGAAAAGAACACAAATATGCTGGCCAGAAATTATTGCTATGATTGAGCTTCAAATTTAATTCCAAACTTCTTGAAAGGTATTTTTATTATCACTATTAATACTATTGCTGTTATTGATGGTAATGTAATAGATACAATTCTTGCCTATTACAAGGGGTATTTCAATCTTTAGATCCTGAGTGTCATAAGCTAGTTTTAATTTTAGTCACATAACAGTGAAGATGTTTCCCAACGAGAACATCAGTGGTTCTATTAAATAAAATTCATTCAGAAACAAAATTCCAACTTACATATGAAATAATGCACTTTGATGTCTAACAAGAAAAGCTTCTCAACTATTACCTTAATTCCAGTTTCTAAATTCAGTACACATGTACGGGGCACCTGATCTGTGGAACGTACTTTACTTGTCACAGGCACAGCCTGTGCCTTCAGGGACTTTGCAATCCAGTGGGAGAGCACAGACAAATAACTAAAAGCTATAAGAAACCGTCATGCACCTTAAAAGGATGAAATCAATATTCTAAAGAGGTAATCAAAGACCAAGATATGAGATAATCATAAGAAAACCTCTACCCACTAAAATAGTGATACTGGTGATGATTATGGCAATAGTAAGTGCTATACGTGAGACAGTTATTTGGCACCATGTACTGTGCTAGGAAATTATTAAAATCCTCTTGAAATAAAGAAACTAAGATACAGAGAGATTCAGACACAGAGTCTGTTAAGTGACAAACCACACTCAATAATAATGAAACTGGGATCCCACTTGTAAATCCTCTTTTTTTTTTTTTTGAGACAAGTCTCGCTCTGTTGCCCAGGCTAGAGTGTGGTGGTGTGATCTTGGCTTACTGCAACCTCTGCCTCCTGAGTTCAAGTGATTCCTGCCTCACCCTCCCAAACAGCTGGGATTACAAGCATGCGCCAACATGCCTGGTTAATTTTTGTATTTATTTATTTTTAGTAGATATGGAGTTTTACCATGTTGGCAAGGCTGGTCTTGAACTTCTAACCTCAAGTGAACAGCCTGCCTTGGCCTCTCAAAGTTCTGGGATTACAGGCATGAGCCACCGCACCTGGCCCCCACTTCCAAATCCTGGGCATCTCACTATCACACCACTATGGGATGCTGCCTTCTGAGTTTATGATGTCAAAGTCCAATGAGCTTCACACCAAGAACACACCTCAAAAATACATCTCTGCACAAGGTTGATAGTCTGAATAATCTGGAAAAAAGGGGAGAGGCGACTTCCTGCCCTCCCCATCCCCAAGGCCCATGTTCCAATTTTATGAAAAGTATTTTCAAAATTGTACAGCAATAATCCTGACACAAATTGCTGGCAATATTGAAGAACTCATGATTAAATAGGTGGCTTGTGAAAGTTTAAAATATAAAGCAGCGGCCAGCAGGAGCCCACATGGGCTTATGGAGAACATGCCAAATTAACCTGATTTCTTTCTGTGGAGGGTTGATTGGTAGATCACAGAGAAGCAATTAGTTGTGGTATATTATGACTTCAGCCCATCTGATAAAACCATGTTAACATGTCAAAGAGAAGAGTCTGTTATATCCTTTTCATGTGGGAGAAATGCAGTCTTCATGTGGATTCATGGCTCGTCGAACAAGTAGACCAAATATGCTGGAGTCTTGTGTCTCAGGTCATTTTTCACCTGGTACTTCCTAATGCCATTGAGATCCCTAACAGTATCCTCACCTACATTTTATTAATGACTTGGACGAAAATCTAAAAAGATACATTTACCAAGTTTGTAGAAGACACAAAGCCAGACAGCATAATCAACAGACATAAGGGAAAGTGAACTTTTCAAAATGATTAAAGAAGCTGAAACATGAGCTGGAAATCAACAAAACTAAATTTTGCAAACTAAAATCTGAAGTTTATAGTTAGAGTCAGGAGAATCAAATCCTCAAATCTAAGATGAGTGACACCTGGCTTAAGAGCAGAATGGCTCATCTATAAAAACTCTGGGGAGAGTGTGTGGGAAGGGGAATACTTCTTCCCCCATCACCCCAATTCAATATGAAACAGTATGTGGCTGCTAAAAGAGCCAATATTCCAGGCTGATTTTGAAATGTATGAAAGATTTTAGTATCATTACACTTGGTTCCATCATATCCCTGGTGTTCAGGCCTCATTTCAAGGGGAATATTGTCACCAAAGTTAGTTCAAGGAATGATTTTAAGATGTTGAGAGGTCTTAAAACCAACTTATCCAAGGAAGAGTCAGAGAAACAAGGAGATCGACAGAGCTAATGTATTTCAAGGAATAACTTGTGAAAATGTGCTAGGAACGTTTTCCTTGTCATTCATTTAAGACTTAAAACCATATAGAGTCATCCTTATTTTCCCCATTTTACAGAGAAGAAAACTGAGACTGGTAGTCTAGGTAATTGTCCAAAGTAAGTGGAAAGACTGAGATATAAATACAGGAGGTCTGACTTTAAGACCAAAGCTCTTTCTACTCATTATTAATGTAATCTTTAGCCAGCGTTTAAATTTCAACAATAACAAGAGAAATCAGACTAGCAAGGGCATGATAACTATGTTGTAAAGTTCCTTCCTGTATATGCCCAGGTTTTCATGCCTTTGTGCCTTCACTTATGCTGTTTCTGCTGTCTGGGACACTCTGTCTCTACCCTTTCTCGGCCAGATTTATATTCATTCTGTAAGTTTGGCTCCAGTGTTCACTCTTCCAGAATGTCTTCTCTACTCTATAAAAATAGAATAAGTGCATCTCCATCTAGCATGCCCTGCAAGGGGTTGAAAATGCCTATTTACATTCTTGTTTGCCTGACTGGTCCATAAGCTCTTTGAAGGCAAGAGCCTTCATGTCCATGAAGATCACATGTTCAATTTAGTTTTTATTTTTTGTTCCCAACAGTTTTATTGAGACATAATTCACGTACCATTAAATTCACTCTTTTCGAGTGTACAATTCAGTAGTTTTTAGTATATACCCAGAGGTCTGCAACCATCAACACTGTCTAATTTTAGAACACTTTTATTATCCTTATTATGGATTGAATTGTGTTCCCCTAAAATTCATATGTTGGTGTCAACCCCCAGTGCCTCAGAATGTAACTGTATTTGGAGATAAGGTCTTGATAGAGTCGATTAAGTTAAAATTAGGCCAGCAGAGTGGGCCCTAATCCTATATGAGTGTTGTCCTTATAAGGAGAGGGAGAGACCACGGACACACTTGCACAAACGCAGAAAGGTCGTGTGAAAACAGAGCAAAGAGGTGGCCATCTACAAGCCAAGGAGAGCAGCCTCAGGAAAAAACCACCCTGCTGGCACCTTAATCTTGGACTTTCGGCCTCCAGAACAGTGAGAAAATAGATTTCTGTTATTCAAACCACCTAGTCTGTGGCATTTCATTATGGCAGCCCTGGAAAACTAACACAGTCCCCAAAGAAATCCCTTATCTATCAGCAGTCACTACCCATCTCCACTCTCCATAGCCCCTGGCAACCACTTTTCTTCCTGTGGGTTTGACTGCTTGATATTTCATATAAATTGAATCATAGAATATGTAGTCTTTTGTTACTTCTTTCACTTAGCATATTGTTTTCAAGATTTATCCACACTGTAGCATGTATCAGTATTTCATGGCTTCTCATGGTTAAATAATATTCTATGGTATGGATATACCACTTTTTGTTTATCCATTTATCAGCTGATGGACATTTGGGTTGCTTCACCTTTTGGTTATTAAGAATAATGCTGCTGTAAACATTTGTGTACAAGGTTTTGTGTGGATATATGTTTTTATGTCTTTTGGGTATATACCTAGGAATGGAATTGTTAGATCATATGGTAATTTTACATTTGTAGTAAATTTTCTGGCTGCTGAGTTACTCTATGATTTCCTCAAGCTCAAGGATAATCATTTTTTCAAATACTACTTTTATGTCACTCTCTTGCTAAAGATCTTACAGCTTTTATATTCCCCATCAGACAAAACTTATTAAGCCTCAAGTTTAAGGTATTCTATCAGCTGGACCCTATCTGGACTATTAATCATTACTCTCAAACCTGACCCATCTACCTCCTCTATTCATGATCCTATCTCTGTATCATTTTTCTTGCTTCTAGTCCCTACTCTGTCCCCTTCCTGTCTATCACATCTGAGAAAAGGACAGATGCCCTCCAAGAGTTGTATTGTATTCACAACTCAGAATTCAGGGCATAGAGAAGATGGTCCTGGAATGAACAATAATTGGCTGAATTAATATCTTAATTAACCACAGAGTAAGGGGCTTGGGTTAGATGACATAAAAACTCCATTCAGGCTAGATGTGGTGGCTAACAACTGTAATCCTAGCACTTTGTGAAGCCAACGCAGAAGAATTGCTTAAGTCCAGGAGCTTGAGACCAGCCTGGGCAACATAGTGAGACCCCCTCTCTATAAAAAGTAAAAAAATTAGCTGGGGATGTTGACACGTGGCTGTAATCCCAGCTACTTGGGAGGCTGAGGCAGGAGGACTGCTTAACCCTAGGAGTTTGAGACTGCAGTGAGCAATGATTGTGCCACTACACTCTAGCCTGGGCAACAGCAAAAGTCTGTCTCTTAAAAAACAATAATGATTTTTTAAAACTTCATTCATACCTAAGATTCTCTGATTCTGTTGACAGATTATCTTCATCAGCTGGGCCCACCCTGCCCTGAGATCCCTTTACTTCCATTTCTCTTGCCTACCTTTAAGTAGTTGATTACAGTGAATGCCTAAGTCTCCTACTACAGCATTAGTGGGGACAGGTTGGAGCCTGGAACTGGCCAGAATAGAGGAGATGATGTGGTGGTCCCTTTCCTCCTTGACAGTCAGAGCTGTGGAGTCACATCTCTACTAGCACCACGACTTGTTTAATCAGGCTGTGGTGCTAAATCTCTAAAACACGATGCTGAGTGCAAGAAGCCAGATGAAAACAGTGCATACCATATGGTTCTATGTATTTCAAATGCTAGAAAAGACTTACCTATAGTGACAGAAGCATATCAGTGTTTGCCTGGGTTTGGGGTAGAGGAGGATTAGAAAGAGCACAAGGGAATTTTTTGAGGGTGTAGAAATGTTCTATGTTTTATTTCTGGTGGTGGTTACCACAGTGTGTAAATTTGTCAAAACTATTAGAAATGTGCACTTCAAATGGGTACCTTTTATTGTCTATAAATTATTCTTCAATGAAGTTGGTTTATTTAAAAGTTAGGCTACAGTAATGAGAGGGTAGCAGAGGAGAGAAAGGCTGCAAAGGCATTTTTAGTCTTTAACCTGGAAGGTTCTCTGGTTCAGATCACAAGGTTGAGTACCTTTTATGGTGATCAGAGCTCCAGAGATAACAGGAGCTGCCATGTACATCTATTCCCAAGTTACACAGCAATATGAAAATTACTCCACAACACCGTAGTTACACTGCTACACACACATTCTGTCACCCTAAATTGTGTTCCTTGGTATGGGGAATGTTGTTGCCTAACAAGTTTTGTGTGCCTTAGCTCTTCCCCTAAAATGTAAACTCCTAGAAGAGGGTTTTGGTTTTTTGTTTGTTGGTTTTTTGTTTTGTTTTACTTTTTTACTTGCTCTTTGGTGCCTAGTGTTACCAAGGCCCATTGACTTCATTCGTTATCAACTCAGTTATCTTTTGATTGAACATGGTGTATGTTACAGTCTGATCCCCTGGACTAAGAATTGGGTGCTGATGACATCAAGAATCAGGGGCCTCAAGAAGGCCACTGTGGTGGTAGCAGAGGCAGCAAGATGGAGTTCCTGGGCAGCAGTACCATGGGGCCCAGCACCAGTGATGGCAGGGAGGTTGTCCCCAGTCTGGCCCTCCAGAAATCCCTGGTGAATCTGTGACCCACCCATTAAATTTATAATAAATTCCTTTTGAGCTCCGGTCAATAGAAATCTTGTTTTCTCTTTCTCAGAGAAAAGCAAGAGTAGGGAAATCAAACAGAGGTAGGAAAAATGTACACACTGTCCTTGAGAAGAGACCTGGTCATTTTAGATATAGCCAATACCAAGATACATTATTTGATCATAAGGCAGAATAAAAAATTAGATGGGGTCTACCAGGTGTAGAAATAGCATAACATCTCCAGAAAGACTACATCCTGCCCTACCTGCCCTACTTTCTACCCAATGCAAGACTTCCTTCTGTGGCAGATGGGCCAGCTAAACTCAACTTGACATCACTTAATGAGGCCATGTCCTCCTGACTGTGATTCTTGTCTGCTAGTCCCACTTCTGCAGCCTAGAACAGCATAGATCATGCTTACCTTTGAATACACTGCAGCTCTTCAGATATTTAAAAAATCTTTAGTTAAGGCGATGGTACTCAAACTTCGGAGTGAAACAGTACCCCCACGATCTTGTTCAAATGTAGATCCCTAGGCCAAAGCATGGAAACTTTGATCTATAGTAGGTTTCAGCTGGGTTCTAGGAGCTGTAGGTGATTCTGCTACAAGTGATTTATGACTTTCATTTTGAGTCCCTACAGTATGCCCAGTTCTGGATGGGGGACTGGGGATATAAAAACAAACAGAAATAGACAGTTCTCCAAGATATACACATGGCCAATAAGCACATTAAAAATTACTCAGCTTCTTTAGCTATCAGGGATATGCACATCAAAACCACGAGACCACTTTACACATACTACATACTAGGAAAGCTAGAATCAAAAGGACAAATTATAAGTATCAGTGAGGATGCAGAGAAATTAAAACCCTCATACACTGCTGGAGGGAATGCAAAATGGTACAGCCACTTTGGAAAACAATCTGGGCAAAGAGAAGACAGTCACATGTGATACTGTTTACCAGTCTTCAGAATTAGGAATGATATCTACCCAAGAAAAGGATACTTTCCATTTGCTTTACTAAATTTTGGACACTGCCTAGATACTGAAGTGGAAATTCCTTTTAGATCTCTGAAAATATGAGACGAAAAACACGGATGAAAGATCAAAGCTACAGATGTAAGCTTAGGAGCACTTGCTCTCAGGTAATAGGAAAACTTGGGAAAGGAAGTAGAGTGAATGTGAGACACACCTACACTTGAACCATCATCCTTCACCCCAGAGAATGTTTTGCCAGATAAACTTGGAATGTATTATTAGAAGGCTAAATTGCCTTGATGAAAAAAGCAACCAGAGCCAGTTAAGGGCAAGACCAAGCATATTTTCTCTCACTAAAATTGGCCTCCAATACCTTTATGTTTAAAACTCCATGTGAGGTTATACAGATCTGCTCAAATGAGATAACTTCACCCTTGCTCATTGTCTTTAGACTCGTAGAGCCAAAACAGTTCAATTATTCTGATTGCTACTGAACTACGCCATACATCTGTCGTTTAACAGGGGCTGCTTTAACTGCCCTCCCTCCCCATAATATCCATAATATTCTGTGTTCGAGGCCATAGAATTGGCATGGTACCTGTGCAGTCACATAGGACCCAGTGCTTAAAAGAGTCTCACACTTGGATTAATGCTCTGTTATCACTGGCTTGAAATTCTTAATAATTTTTTAACAAGGGACTATGCATTTTTCACTTTGTACTAGGCCCCACAAATTATGTAGCTGGTCCTGTCTGTGTTAGTCAAGCATAAAACCTATTTACAATGGACTCTTGCTAAACTAACCAATATCATTCTTGGTCACTGGATCAACTTTCCTTTTACATATTCCATTAAGTGGGGCAGGGCTCAGTTCTGTCAACCCTCTATGTGTCTGTCAATACAGTAAGTTCTCTGAAAGTGATGCAAGATGTTGGTTACAGATGGGGAAGTCAAGGCGGCTACAGAAACACTTAAAAGAACTAAAACATCATCTGTCAATGCAAATGGGAGTCAATTGTGTGCATACTTTGATACAAGTCCATTAAATGCATATATTTCACCCTATGTGAATGGATCTTAATTTGGCTTCTTGAAAAGGCTATATGGAATAATTAAATGCACATATCTGCACATTGAAAGGGCATCAGTGAATGGTATGCCTCTGATGGGACTTTCATTACATGTTCAAAATCAGGTTTTATTTGTTATGGGTTACATTTCTAAAGTTCAGGAAAATATGAATATTAAGTCATAACAGTTTTACAGTAACATCAAAATGTATGTAAAACACAAAAATTAATGTACATATTTCCTCTTTATAACAACTTTATTGAGATGTAATTTATATACCAAAAACCCTGCACATTTAATGTATACAATTTGATGGGTTTGGGCATATGCATACACCATGCTACTATTACCATATACAATTTCTTTCTGTATTTGATTCTCCAGCTCCAGATAAAAGTACCTCAAAATAAAATTCATAGTAGTTTTGATTAGCTAAAACATATTTTCAGGGGAACCAAGAAGACTAGTACTTCTCCATAACATAATTTCAAATGTATTTTCATTGTTCATTAAGGGTTCTCCTGAAACAGAGATCAGTTATACCTTGTATAAAAATGTTTTTAATCTTTCTTTTGAAGCCTCCTGATAGTACTACTATAAAACCAAATGAAAAGATGCTTTTGAAGTACTTAGTTTTTTCAAAAGAAAAGTTACACTACTGTTAACATAGAAAATGGAAATTCTTTGGAATAAAAGCATTATTAGCTTTACGAAATTTTACTTCCATTTGGGCCAGTCACCTCTCCTCAGTTAACCTCAGTTGTAACCAGGGATAATTCCTGTTTCCCAGACAGACTTGTTTGTGAGGATGGGAGAGCTAATAGGTATGATCATCTCAGCAGCTAAAATTAGGGCTGATATCCCTCTCTTGTCTATACTGCAGTATGAATCTCTTAAGGGAACTGTGATATCTTGAGGCATAAAGAGATGAAGATAAGTCAATGGGTTGTATCTACATAAAATACAATGACATGCAATATCTAGATATTATACCCAGAGCTTTCTTTTAGTCCTCAGCCTAAAGGGGAGATTCCTCAATGTCCAAGCAGCTCTAATCTGGGGCTGGTATTGCTCTCTCTAAAATTGGAAGCCCAGGACAGGAGGGTTTGCCCCTGTGGCTGCATCCCTATAGACATAGAGGGCATATGCTTTGACTCCCTTTGTTATCTTCTCTCAAGGCAGAAATGGCAGGCCCTTGATGACATAACTGTACATCAGGATGCACAGAGCCAGTTTCTCTTTGTTCTCCACTAGAACCATAGAGAACAAGCTGGCAATGATTTCTGACCAACAGGAATATGACTCACAGGGAGTTTCAAACATTGCATGTTTCTCTCACTACAACATGTAGCATATATTCTGGAAGAAGGCACTCTGATCTTGGGGTAACACACTTAAGAATAAACAGTAGTCACTGAACATCAGAACCATCAGCTCCCCAGGAGAAACCATTAATGAGAGTGTCTGGATGCTTTTAGGCCCCAAATGGATGATTTCCCTGAGGACCTTCATATCTAACCGTGATAAGGGAAAAACACAGTGAGTTTGCTGACCTCTGCTAAAGGAACAAAATATCTTCAGGCACTGAATGAAGCTGAAATCTGGAAAACACAGCCTCTCTGAAAACACCTAACTCCTAGCATAGGCAAGGAGACCATGTCTACAAGGGGAGGGATGGGGGCAACCATCTAGATCTCTCTATTCCAATCCCATAGCACCCATTCATCCCAGTGTGAAATCTCTTCAGCAGAGCAGAAACACACAATGAGGCAGAGACAGACCGAACCAGCCCAGAGACCTAAAAGTGAAAGTCTTCACTGATCTCAAGGCAGTAAAATGAAGCCCTTCGGAAGAAAACCCCAAGTGCCATTTCTCCCCACCCTCATTCATGCCTTACTCCCCTGTAAAATGGTTCCAACTCTCCAGAAAAAGGGAACTGATTAACACACAGTATACTTGGTCTCTTTGCACTATTGCCCAAACGTAGAAACATAAACATACGTAAGAAAACTGTATCCTTCTGCTACTGGAAAAACAAGAGCTTTAGTGGTAAATTTTGCTCCAAAATCTCTTCCAATGATCTTTTGTTTTGGGTGTTCCTGTCAGACTAAATATTTACTGCTTAAACAAACATAATATGAACTACCAACTAGCATTTACCAGACACACATTCAACACTCCTTATCCTCTTTCCTTGTTTTATTTTTATTTCATGATGATTATTATTTTTAAAGACAGGGTCTCACTCTGCTGCTCAGGGTGGAGTGCAGTGGTGCAATCATAGCTTGCTGTAACCTCAAACTTCTGGGCTCAAGTGATCCTTTCACCTCAGCCTCCCCAGTAGCTAGGACTACAGGCATATGCCAGCACATCCTGATTTTGTTTTTGGTAGAGATGGGGTCCTACTATGTTGCCCAGGCTGGTCGCAAACTCCTGGCCTCAAACAATCCTCCCATATCAGCCTCCCAAAGTTCTAAGAATACAGGAGTGAGCCACCATACCTGGCCCCTGATTTATTTTTATCTATAGTCTTTAATCACATTTTAGTATATTATATATTTGTATTTATTGTCTATTTCCTTCCAAAGCCTCACTAGACTGTCCCCTCCCTGAGAACTGAGACTTTGTTTTGTTCACTGCCTGAAACAGTGCCTGACATTGTCAGCATTCTATCCATTGACCAAAGACTGAATGAAGACATTCATGCTGTAGATTACTTATAGTAAACACTACTTTCTAATTTTTACAGACTAAATGATTCTATTGCATTAAGCACTTGGCTGATAGAAACTGCATCTCTATTTTTTACTACAGGACCTGAAGAGATAGGTCTTCAAATCAAAGTGACCCCCTTCCTGCCTGAGGAACACAGCAAGACATCAAGGCTCTCCTGCCCCAGGGGTGCCATGGTCCAGACAGTTTATTAAGACATCAGCCTTGCTTGCCTGAGGCTAGTCCTTCTGCTACATCTGGAAAGAAAGGTGAAGCAAGCTCGCCCTTGGATCAGAAAAAAGGAAAAAGCAGGGTGAAAAAACTGCCCAACTGTACCTTAGAAGAGTAATTTCAAACCTTGGTTTCACCAACTAAGGTACAACCATCAACCTAAATGATAAACCCCTCCCTTGGCCATCTTCAGCAATTCCACATCTATCGGGTGCATTTTTTATTTAGAGACAGGCTGTCACTCAGGCTGGAGTGCAATGGCGCGATCTAGGCTCACTGCAACCTCCACATCCCAGGCTCAAACGATCCACCCACCTCAGTCTCCCAAGTAGCTGAGACTACAGGCATGCACCACTATGCCTGGCTAATTTTTTTTATTTTTGTAGAGACAGGGTTTCACTATAATGGCCAGGCTGGTCTCCACCTCCTGGGCTCAAGCAATCCACCTACCTCAGCCTCCCAAAATGCTGGGATTACAGGCATGAGCCATGGTTCCCCTCCATCATCAGGTAAGTTGAGATATCCTTCACTGGAAGAACCTCCACTCCCTGCAGTTCCTCTAGATTTATCAACTGCATCAGGACTTATGTCTCTTTTGCTCAGGCCTGCAGATTCATGCGGGACTTCAAATGTTGACTTTCTTTTTTTTCTTTTTTTTTGAGACAAGGTCTGGCTCTGTCACCCAGGCCAGAATGGCACGATCTCAGCTCACTGCAACCTCTGCCTCACAAGCTTAATCCTCCCACCTCAGCCCCCAGAGTAGCTGGGACCACACCCGGCTAATTTTTGTATATTTTGTACACATGGGGTTTCGCCACGTTGCCCAGGCTGGTCTCCAACCCCTGGATTCAACCGATCCACCAGCCTTGGCCTCCCAAACTGCTGGGATTACAGGCATGTGCCACCCTGCCTGGACAAATGTTGACTCTTAATAAGAGCTCTAAACCGGGTTACAGCCTCTGTCCCTAAGATACACTGACAGCTTGGAAAGATGTTCACCACAACTTTAAATGTGTGTCCCATTTCTGGGCCACCCCAAGTCTAATACACTAGGAATTAAAATTTATAATAATCTTGTCAGTTGTGTAATCTTACATTGTATTGCATTTTGGTATGTTAATTTTTTATCAAATGTAAATATTTAAAGTGTATCCCATTTTTGTTGTCCTGTGTTACACAGTCTTATAGTTAAATAGGCCTCAAAAGAATGGAAGTGGCTCAGATCCCTCTCAACTTCTAAGAGACCCTGATCTCTCTCATCCCATTGGCCCTTCTAATAGAGTTACTGGCATTCACATCCTATTTTCAGCCCAAATGTCAGTTCCTGGAGTACAAAGGCTGTGGCTGTTTCAGATGCTTGATGAATGACTGAAACTGCTCTTTGCCATTCTCATGGACACTGGAGAGTTAAGTTTGGTTAAACTGACAGCTTTTTCTTTTCAAAAAGAAAGAATACACATATACCTTTGTGTACACACAAGCTAGGAAACATCAAACTAATACATGGACGGCAAATAAAACCAGATCTAGCTCATGCCAGTTACAATGATCTGTGAAGATAAGAAGATTTCTTCAGATTTAGTTCTCAGCCAATTTGTGCTTTTCCTAGGGAGAAATTAAAAGTTTGTTAAATACCTATGTTTAGCCTTTTATTAATTTAGCCAGTGAAATTAAAGTACTGGTAGACTGTAATTAAATGAAGACATTTTGGACCTTGAATTAATGCTGCCATTGGAAATGTTGACATGTCTTAATAGTTGATCTACATGTTACATTACCACCATCTACTGTTCATAATGGTCAATTTTTAAATAGTGACTTTTATTCTTATTTCCCTCAGTGAATCTTTTGTAAATTTAAATATCACATATACTTGTGACCACTAATTTCAATACGGGGCCCATGGTATCCAACATGGGTAGTATTTCCCAATTTGGGCTCCTTGGTACACTAACGCTAATAACAGTGTCCCTGGGGGTGGGGTGGGGGAGGGGAGAGGAGTTCGGTAGTGAAATGTTTTGGAAATGCTGCTTGCTACATCCAGGCTTAAAAAGTCACAATTTTACCCCAGCAAATTTAAGGATCTGAGGAGTTCTTCAGTAAAGAAACTGGTTCAATGTTGTGGTCCAAGCTTGTATAATCATGGAAATCTTTTTAGGTATACCACCTATTAATATTTTACAAGACATCAGAGTTTGGTGCTGTAGGGCTTAAGGTCAGAGGGTAGGAGCCTATTCCAAAAACTCATAGCTGCAAGTGTTTCATTCTATCAAATGTCAACAAGAAAACTAGACAATTTTACAACATAATTTCTGCTCATAACTTGCCACCAGGTTTACACTTTTCTTATACTACCTTCAAGAAACATAGGATGGCAAGGTACCACTGTTCTCACTATCACTTCACAGCAGTTATTTCTGAAAGTGAAAAATCATCCCACCACTAGGCCTTAATAACAAGTTTACAGCAGTACTTCTCAAATGTTGCCAGCAAAACACCCCTGACAGTAAAGAAGGATAAATTCAAACCCCTGGAATGAGACTGCCAAAAACAGCACATTTCTGAAATCTTGTATTTTATCTTAAAAATTCATGCAAGAAATAGTGGCATGTTTGTGAAATGACAAATGTTCAGGATTATCCACTGCAGTGGTATTTTTAATAAGAAAAGATTTAATATAACCCAAATGCACATGAACAGGAAAATGGTTAAATAAATTATATTACAACCATACCATGGAACATACTATTGAGTTTAAAAAAAAAAAAAAGAATGGGGAAATGTTCTACACACTAACATGGAAATATCTCCAAGATATTGTGTCATATGAAAAAACAAAAAAAAAAAAAAAAAAAACGGAAGTGTACAACATGCTAGCTTTTATCAGAAAGGGGAAAAATAAGAATCTGTATTCTTAAGTTGCTAATGTATGCATAAAGCAATTCGAAAAGGAACCAGAAGAAACTCTTAACAGTGGTTACCCTTCAGGGAAGAGGATGAGAACTCAGAAAAAGGAAGATAAGGATGAGGAGAAACTCAAAACTAGATCTTTTGATGTTTTTTGAGCCACGTGAATGTGTAACCTATTAAAATTAATTATAAAGTCAAAATCATGCAAATGTTTTACTCTACTTCATAACATATTCAGATTTGTCTTAAGAGTTTAAGAAGCAGGGCATAGCTACTCTGGAGGCTGAGGAGGGAGGATCACTTGAGACCAGGAGTCTGAGACCAGGAGTTTGAGACCAGACTGGACAACACTGAGACTCTGTATCAAAAAAAAATTTTTTTAATATAGTTTTAAAGGTTTTAAAATTACCCATATATTTTCAGTATATAACAGTACAACTTAATCCATATTTAAACTCTGATTGGTAGGTTATCTGAGATATATAGGGTCTTATGTGAAACATATGGGTTTAGGCCACTTAAAAGTTGCTTAAACATTTAGCCTTCATTCCATTTGGTAAACCAACATCAATACAAAAAATATCTGGAATCTCTACTAAAAAATACTTGTTCGACAGTTTGGGATTTTTATCTACAGGCTTGGGTATTTTAGACCTGGCAATATTAACCCCAGGGAGGGTCCCCGGACTCATGCTCAAAATTAGTACTAACTTATTTTGGAAGTAACTACAGAGAAAATGCCACAACACTGAAATGACAACCCAAAATGGGGAGTGTCACAGAATTATGCGCACTGGTTGGGAGGCAAGAAACCTCAAAGGCAAACCTTCTGCTTTATAATCTAATGTAACTGCAATTAAAATTTTCCAAGTATTTTCAAAATATTTTTTAAAGCTTGGTGATTATTTTTAAAATTAAGCAGTCTGGCTTCAGCCAAACAATTTTCCACTACATTTCCCAAATTTTAAAGAAGTAGGCTTCATTTGGTTATACTAATTTTTTTTGGAGGCAGGGTCTCACTCTGTCACCTAGGATAGGATGCAGTGGTGTAATTCTAGTTCGCCGCAGCCCTAACCACCTCAGGCTAAGGCAATCCTCCCACCTCAGCCTCCCGAGCAGCTGGGACAGACTACAGGCATGCGCCACCATGCCCGCTAATTTTTTATCATTATTTGTAAAGACAGAGTCTCCCAATATTGCCCAGTCTGGTCTGGAATTTCTGGGTTCAAGTGATCCTCCTGCCTCAGTCTTCCAAATTGTTGGGATTATAGGCACGAGCCACCGTGCCTGGCCTTATTATACTTTCATAGAACTTTTACTAAAATGCTTTCTATGTATGTGGAAAATATATGGCATTTTTATATGGTCTAATAAATAGATAAAATATAACTCAAATATAACTGATGAAACAAGCAAATGCAATATGATTAGTGTCAATAAAACATACTAAAATTTCCTGCATTTTATTCCAGAAAAGATATTCTAGGTGTTAAGTTTTATGTCCTTGTCTACCTCCTATGAATGATTTAATAAACCAACAGTGTCATAAAAGTCTCCTACATTCTTCCAAATTGAAATTTTATTTCTAGGTATAAATGAGGCCAGAATTAAAAAGACAAACAGCATGAATAGATGAACCATGCAGCACGACCAGCAGGGAGTCATTTGTTACTGCTTTCTTTGATTTCAATCCCGTCTCAGAAGGCTGTTCTCTGTGGAATCCCTTCAGAGAAACACAGGCAGTGGGGACCGCAAGGACTTAAAATTCTACTGCAATCTCCTGATGATCTGTTGGATATTCATAAGTGGCAAAATGATTCCACCTTTAGGTTTTATTCCAGTTGTAATAAAGAATTATGAATAATTGATCACTGGGTAATAAATTATTCAGGTAGGCACACAGTTTCCAAGGAATCCTGGAGTGAGTCTGGTTAATGGCAAAGTAGGAGCTTGAGGCAGCTGCTGAGGGGACACCCCCACATTAACCTCATGCTGCAGAGGCATGAGTAGTTAGTACCTCTCAGTGTGGGCTTTTCAGTAGGGGCCATATTAATGCCTTTTGAATTTTTTTTTTTTTTGGACTGAAACACCTGTTTTATTTTCCCAATCTAAACAAAATTTCCTTGATGTTAGTGTTATCACAAGCAACAATTGTTTTTTTTTAAATTGTTTTTGTTAGTTATAACATGTAGTTAAAAGTATTCATAGATACATAGTTTAAAAAACAAAAAAAATCCTCAGAAGATCTCTACTTTTAGAAAACACAGTTTGAACAATATCTGGCAAATTTGGAGGATCATGTATTATTGTTATAAATAAGGCAATATAGGAAATAAAAACACAAAACTGACATCTTGGTTCTGCATCAGTTTATCTGACAAACTCTTGAAATAGATAGTTTAGTAGAAAACACACGTTTTACAACGTTGAGTAACATATATGGGCTAAAGTGGGCTTAACATGCCACTGATGGGCACACAAATTAAGCCACTTGTGTGACATAAGTACACATACCAATTAAAGAAATGACAATGTTTTAAATTGTCATCTAAAAGCAAGAAGAGTCCCAAAATAAGTGATGTGTAGAGTGACGATTAAAAGTGGGCTGTCTTAAGATAAAATTTTCATTCTCAAACTGCATACCACTAGGACACATACCGCCTAACTACTGCTGGTTCACAGGACTAGCAACCACCAATCGTCTCCTTGCTAATTGGTATAAAAACTGCACAGAAATATGTATCTGAAATTGGATCTCTAAATTTGTCTCTAGATTCCACATAGAACATAATCATGCTGAGTCCATACCATGAGGTCGATTTGTTATTGTATATGGATTTATGCCTTTAACTTAAAATGTGTTTTAGAACCAAAATACTAAACTAACAAAACTTTTAGCTAACTACAGCCAAAAAACAATCATTGTTACTGTATGTACTATTAATTAGAAAACGCTATGCTAGTTCAAGCCTTAGGTTCAGGAAGTCAAAATGGACACCAAGTCCCCTGTAGGCAAAGCAAGTCAGCAGGCAGCTATCCTCCTTACAGTGCTTCAGTACACAGCTGCCAGCGTCTCAATGCAAAAGCTCAGAAGAGAAGCTGCAAGGTCAGGAGGGCTCTACTCCTCAGGCTGAAGTGACACATAAATGATGCATCATTCCACTCAGAAGTTACTAGCCAGGACACAAAAAAAAGAAATGGTGGACAGGAGGCAGGACTAACTTGCAGCTCCCAATCGGACAGAGCAGTGCGTGGAGACTCACATAGAGAACTTCGGCTCCAACAACTACCACAGGAACGTACCAGGAAAGCCAAGAGCATCCACAGATCCTTTGAAGGAAGCGGATTGCTGCTGCAGGCACCTGGAGACAGCCAAAACATTGTGAGTGCCCAAAGTGTGAAAGAGGGATGTCTGCCCCCAAATACACATCCTCACTGGGGAACGTGAAGGTCCAGATCACAGAAGAAGGATCTGACCTTACCTGGAGCTGAGACAAATTTAGAGAGCCAAGTGAAATACAGGTGTAGAAGCAGCAGCAGGAAGAGCCCTGTGGGCACTCTTGGTCCCCAGGGAAGCCGTTTCTGACTTTGTCTCACAGGGGTCCTTGGGGAGGGCTGCCAGAGGAACTGGGAAAAGACCACAGGGAGAAGGAAACTTCCAGCTGTACTTTGTAACCATTTTGACCAGACGCAATTTCCTGGACAGAACCTGGGGGAGGGGGTGAATAGGGAATGCAAACACAGCACAGAAGCTGCAGCAGGTGCGGAAACAGAGAACCTGAAAGTACTGCTTGCTTTCTCAGTGGGGAGGCTGGTAGCCTGGGGAAAGTTCCCAGCCCTGTTCACCCGCTGCCTGGAAATAAACTCAGTGCTATTGAGAGGGCATGGTAGGGGTAAGATTGGCCTTTTGGGATACGTGGAAACTGCATGAGGCCTTTAACTACTGGTTTTCTCCCACTTCCCTGGTGACCTTAATGACGCAGCAGAGGCAGCCATAATACCCCTGGAAACATAATCCCACTGGCCTGAGAACCACACCCACATACCCCACAGCAGCCACAGCGAGCCCCACCCAAGAAAAGTCTGAGCTGAGACACACCTAACCTTGCTCCAACCTGATGGTCTTTCTCTACCTGCCCTGGTAGCTGAAGACAAACGACATAATCTCCTGCGAGCTCTATGGCCCCACCTACCACCTGATCCTTCCTATACTACCCCAGCTGATGCTCTCTTGAAAGCGCCACCTCCTGGCTGGAGGCCAACCAACACAAAACTAGCACAATAAAACTACAACCAGGGACTGTCACAGAGTCCACTTCACTCCCCTGCCACCTCCACTGCAGCAGGTGCAGGTATATACATGGCTGAGAGACTGAAGATGGTTCACATCACTAGATGCTATGCAGACACTCCACACTAGCAGTCCAGAGCCCAGTAGCTCTGCTGAGTGGTTAGATCCAGAAGACAAATAACCACTGCAGTTCAGCTCTCAGGAAACCACATCCCTAGGGGAAAGGGGAGAACACCACATCAAGGCAGCACCCCCATGAGACAAAAGAATCTGAATGGCAGCCTTTGAGCCCCAGATCGTTTCTCTGACATAGTCTACTCAAAGGAGAAGGAACCAGAAAAACAATCCTGGTAATATGAGAAAACAAGTTAACACCCCCAAAAGATCACACTAACTCACCAGCAATGGATCCGAACCAAGAAGAAATCTCTGAATTGCCAGAAAAAGAATTCAGGAGGTCAGTTATTAAGCTAATCAAGAAAGCACCAGAGAAAGGTGAAGTCTAACTTAATGAAATCAAAAAAAATGATACAAGATATGAAAAGAAGAAACTTTAGTGGAATAGAATACATAAAAAGCAATAACTTCTGGAAATGAAGGACACACTTAGAGACGTGCAAAATGCACTGAAAAGTCTCAGCAAGAGAATCGACAAGTAGAGGAAAAAACTTCAGACCTTGAAAACAAGACTTTCAAATTAATCCAATCTGAAAAAGACAAAGAAAAAAGAATTTTTAAATAAAGCCTCCAAGAGGTTTGAGATTATGCTAAACAACCAAACCAAAGAATAACTGGTTTTTCCAAGAAAGAAGAGAAATCTAGAGGTTTAGAAAACATACTTGAGAGAATAATCAAGGAAAACTTCCCTGGCCTTGCTAGAGATCTAGGCATCCAAATACGAGAAGCTCAAAGAACACCTGGGTAATTCATTGCAAAAAGATCATTGCCTAGGCACACACTCATCAGGTTGTCTCAAGTCAAGATGAAGGAAACTATCTTAAGAGCTGTGAGAAATACTTAATGTAAATGACGAGATGATGGGTGCAGCAAACCAACATGGCAAATGTATATTTATGTAACAAACGTGCATGTTGTGCACATGTACCCTAGAACTTAAAGTATAATTAAGAAAAAAAAGAATCACTCTATTGGAAACCAGATATATATTCTGATTAAGGGGGGAAAAAAAGAGCTGTGAGGCAAAAGCATCAAGTAACCTATAAAGGAAAACCCATCATATTAACAGCAGATTTCTCAGCAGACACCCTACAAGCTGGACGGGACTGGGACCCTATCTTTAGCCTCCTAAAACAAAATAATTATCAGCCAGGAATTTTGTATTCAGCAAAACTAAGCTTCTTAAGCGAAAAAAAAAGATACAGTCTTTTTCAAACAAACAAATACTGAGAGAATTCACCACTACCAAGCCAGCACTATAAGAACTGCTAAAAGGAGTTCTATATCTTGAAAACACATTTTCACAATACACCAAAATAGAACCTCCTTAAAGCATAAATCTCACAGGACCGATAAAACAAAAACAATGAAAAAATAAAAAGGTATTCAGGCAACAAACAGCACAATGAATAGAATAATATGTATCTCAATACTAATGTTGAATGTAAATAACATAAATGCTCTACTTAAAAGATACAGAATGGCAGAATGAAAAAGAATTCACCAACCAACTATCTGCTGTTCTCAGGAGACTCACCTCACACATAAGGACTCACGTAAACTTAAGGTAAAGGGGTGGAAAAAGATATTCCATGCAAATGGACACCAAAAGCAAGGAGTAGCTATTCTTATATCAGACAAAACAAACCTTAAAACAACAGCAGTTTAAAAAGACAAAGAGGGACATTATACAATGATAAAAAAAAAAAAAACTTGTCTAAAAGGAAAACATCACACTCCTAAATATATATGCACCCAACACTGGAGCTCCCAAATTTACAAAACAATTACTACTAGACCTGAGAAATGAGATAGACAGCAACACAATAACAGTGGGGGATTTCAACACTCCACTGACAGCAACAGACAGGTCAGCAAGATAAAAAGTTAATAAAGCCACATGACGTACTACCCAGCAACTATGGAATATACATTCTATGCATAAGCACCTGTAACATTCGTTCTCCAGGACAGACCATATGATAAGCCATAGAACAAGTCTCAATAAATTTTAAAAAACTGAAATTATATCAAGTACTCTCTCAGATCACAGTGGAATACAATTGAAAATCCACTCCAGAAGGAACTCTCAAAACCATGGAAATATATTGAAATTAAATAATCTGCTCCTGAATGAGCATTGGGTCAACAATAAAATCAAGATGGAAATTTAAAAATTATTTGAATTGAACTATAATAGTGATAAAACCTATCAAAACCTCTGGGATACAGCAAAGGCAGTGGTAGAGGAAAATTCATAGACTTAAATACCCACAACAAAAAGTCTAAAAGGGCACAAACAGACAATTGTCGATGTTAATCTTTCCCGTTTTCTCCTGTAGGCATTTAGTGCTATAAATTTCCCTCTAAACACTGCCCTAGCTATGTCCCAGAGATTCTGGCATGCTGTGTCTTTGTTCTCATTGGTTTCAAAGAACTTATTTCTGCCTTAATTTTGTTATTTACTCAGTAGTCATTCAGGAGCAGGTTGTTCAGTTTCCACCTAATAGAGTGGTTTTTAGTGAGTTTCTTTGTCCTGAGTTCAAATTTGATTACACTGTGGTCTAAGAGAGCATTTGTTATGATTTCTGTTCTTTTACATTTGCTGAGGAGTGTTTTACTTCCAATTATGTTGTCAAATTTAGAATAAGTGCTATGTGGTGCTGAGAAAAATGTATATTCTGTTGATTTGGGGTGGAGAGTTCTACAGATGTCTATTAGGTCTGCTTGGTCCAGAACTGAGTTCAAGTCCTGAATATCCTTAATTTTCTGTCTTGTTGATCTGTCTAATATTGACAGTGGGGCATCAAAGTCTCCCACAATCATTGTGTGGGATTCTAAGTCCCTTGGTAGGTCTCTAATAACTTGCTTTATGAATTTGGGTGCTCCTGTATTGGGTGCATATATACCTAGGATAGTTATCTCTTCTCATTGCATTGATTCCTTTACCATTATGTAATGCCCCTCTTTGTCTTTTCTAATCTTTGTTGGTTTAAAGTCTGTTTTATCTGAGACTAGGATTGTAACCCCTGCTTTTTTTTTTTTTCTTTCCTTTTGCTTGATAAATATTTCTCCATCCCTTTGTTTTGAGCCTATGTTTGTCTTTGCACATGAGATAGGTCTCCTGAATACAGCACACCAGTGGGTCCTGACTCTATCCAGTTTGCCAGTCTGTGCCTTTTAATTGGGGCATTTAGCCCATTTACATTTGAGGTTAATATCGTTATGTGTGAATTTGATCCTGCCATCATGATGCTAGCTGGTTATTTTGTTCATTCATTGATGCAGTTTCTTCATAGTGTTGATGGTCTTTACATTTTGGTTTGTTTTTGCAGTGGCTGGTACTGGTTTCTCCTTTCCATATTTAGTGCTTCCTTCAGGAGCTCTTGTAAGGCAAAATCCCTCAGTATTTGCTTGCCTGTAAAAGGTTTCATTTCTCCTTCCCTGATGAAGCTTAGTTTGGCTGGATATGAAATTCTGGGTTGAAAATTCTTTCCTTTAAGAATGTTGAATATTGGCCCCACTCTCTTCTGGCTTGTAGGGTTTCTGCAGAGAGGTCTGTTGTTAGTCTGATGGGCTTCCCTTTGTGGGTAACCCAACCTTTCTCTCTGGCTGCCCTTCACATTTTTTCCTTCATTTCAACCTTGGTGAATCTGACGATTATGTGTCTTGGGGTTGGTCTTCTTGAATAGTATCTTTGTGGTGTTCTCTGTATTTCCTGAATTTGAATGTTGGCCTGCCTTGCTAGGTTGGGGAAGTTCTCCTGGATAATATCCTGAAGTGCATATTCCAACTTGGTTCCATTCTCCCCGTCTCTTTCAGGGACACCAATCAAATGTAGGTTTGGTCTTTTCACATAGTCCCATATTTCTTAGAGGCTTTGTTTGTTCCTTTTCATTCTTTTTTCTCTAATCTTGTCTTCACACTTTATTTCATTAAGTTGATCTTCAATCACTGATATCCTTTCTTCCGCTTGACTGATTCGACTATTGATACTTGTGTATGCTTCCTTCACGAAGTTCTCGCACTGTGTTTTTCAGCTCCATCAGGTCATTTATGTTCTTCTCTAAACTGGTTATTCTAGTTAGCAATTCCTCTAATCTTTTATCAAGGTTCTTAGCTTCTTTGCATTGGGTTAGAACATGCTCCTTTAGCTCGGAGGAGTCTGTTATTATCCACCTTCTGAAGGCTACTTCTGTCAATTCATCAAACTCATTCTCTGTCCAGTNCTTGGTGAATCTGACGATTATGTGTCTTGGGGTTGGTCTTCTTGAATAGTATCTTTGTGGTGTTCTCTGTATTTCCTGAATTTGAATGTTGGCCTGCCTTGCTAGGTTGGGGAAGTTCTCCTGGATAATATCCTGAAGTGCATATTCCAACTTGGTTCCATTCTCCCCGTCTCTTTCAGGGACACCAATCAAATGTAGGTTTGGTCTTTTCACATAGTCCCATATTTCTTAGAGGCTTTGTTTGTTCCTTTTCATTCTTTTTTCTCTAATCTTGTCTTCACACTTTATTTCATTAAGTTGATCTTCAATCACTGATATCCTTTCTTCCGCTTGACTGATTCGACTATTGATACTTGTGTATGCTTCCTTCACGAAGTTCTCGCACTGTGTTTTCAGCTCCATCAGGTCATTTATGTTCTTCTCTAAACTGGTTATTCTAGTTAGCAATTCCTCTAATCTTTTATCAAGGTTCTTAGCTTCTTTGCATTGGGTTAGAACATGCTCCTTTAGCTCGGAGGAGTCTGTTATTATCCACCTTCTGAAGGCTACTTCTGTCAATTCATCAAACTCATTCTCTGTCCAGTTGCGCTCCCTTGCTGGACAAGAGTTGTGATCCTTTGGAGGAGAAGTGGCATTCTGGTTTTTGGAATTTTTCAGCCTTTCTGTGCTGTTTTCCCTCATCTTCGTGGATTTGCCTACCTTTGGTCTTTGCTGTTGGTGACCTTTGGATGAAGTTTTTGCATGGTCATCCTTTTTGTTGATGCTATTGCTTTCTGTTTGTTAGTTTTCCTTCTAACAGGTCCCTCTTCTGCAGGTCTGCTGGTAATTTCTGGGGGTCATTCCAGACCCTGTTTGCCTGGGTGTCACCAGTGGAAGCTGCAGAACAGCAAAGATTGCTACCTGTTCCCTCCTCTGGAAGCTTCATCCCAGAGTAGCACCTGCCAGATGCCAGCCGGAGCTCTCCTGTATGAGGTGTCTGTCAACCCCTGCTGGGAGGTGTCTCCCCATCAGGAGTCATGGGGGTCAGGGACCAACTTGAGGAGGCAGTCTGTCCCTTAGCGGAGCTCAAACACTGTGCTGGGAGATCCACTGCTCTCTTCAGAGCCGGCAGGCAGGAACATTTAAGTCTGCTGAAGCTACACCCACAGCCGCCCCTTCCCCTAGGTGCTCAGTCCCAGAGAGATGGGAGTTTTATTTATAAGCCCCTGACTGAGGCTCCTGCCTTTCCTTCAGAGATGCCCTGCCCAGAGAGGAGGAATCTAGAGAGGCAGTCTGGCTACAGTGGCTTTGTGGTGTTGCAGTGGGATCCACCCAGTTCGAACTTTCTGGCAGCTTTGTGTACACCGTGAGGGGAAAACCATCTACTCAAGCCTCAGTAATGGTGAACACCCCTCCCCCTACCAAGCTCAAGCATCCCAGGTCGACTTCAGACTGCTGTGCTGGCTGCGAGAATTTCAAGCCAGTGGATCTTAGCTTGCTGGGTTCCGTGGGGGTGAGATCCACTGAGCAAGACCTCTTGGCTCCCTGGCTTCAGCCCCCTTTCCAGGGGAGTGAACAGTTCCATCACGCTGGCGTTCCAGGCACCACTGGCATATGGAAAACAAAACAAAACAAAACAAAAAAACCCTGCAGCTAGCTTGGTGTCTGCCCAAACAGCTGCCCAGTTTTGTGCTTGAAACCCAGGGCCTTTGTGGTGTAGGCAGCCGACGGAATCTCCTGGTCTGCAGGTTGTGAAGACAGTGGGAGAGACTGAGCTGGAATGCACTGTTCCTCAGGGCACAATCCCTCACAGCTTCCCTTGGCTACGGGAGGAAGCTCCCCGACCCCTTGCACTTCCCAGGTGAGGCAATAGCCCACCCTCCTTCTGCTCGCCCTCCGTGGGCTGCACCCACTGTCTAACCAGTCCCAATGAGATGAACCAGGTACCTCAGTTGGAAATGGAGAAGTCACCCGCCTTCTACACTGATCTCACTGGGAGATGCAGACCAGAGCTGTTGTTATTCGGCCAGCTTGCCCTGGAATCGCCTTTTGAATTCTTATACAGTAGAAGTCTCCACTGAGTACTTCCAAGTACTCAATACTGAGTTCCTGTCCAAGTATAGTTATGAAATATTGAGCCCTTGCCTCTTCATCCATCAGAACAGGATATTATTACCAGCTGAACACAACTTTTGCTGCTGAAACTAGTGTTGAACTAAAAAACGGTCAAATTAAAAAATGCATACACAGATACACACCCTAAACACACACATACACACACATACACGAGTATATATTTATGTATGTATACACACACACACACATACAGAGCTTTTATGGTTACGTGAGCTAGCAAAATAATGCCAAAATAAGCTTTATCTGGGGGAAATTATCTACTGTTGTCAGTTTTCAAAACCTTTTGAATATGTACTTACTCTCTGTAAGTTCAGTAGTCAACTGCTTTAAAGCTTACTTAAAATGCAATTTCAGATATGTGTCAGGTCCAACTTATATGGAATACCCAAATGTTTGTTTTTTTAAGTAATGTTAAACTGCCTTGCAACTCACATCCGTCATTAATCCTTCCTGTAATTTTGATTACTAAAGCAATTCTAAAAATAATAGAAACTACTCATTAGAGCTCAGTAATCTTTGCACCAAAATGTCTTTAAAATAGCAATATAAATTAAAAGCAGCTGATCACCAAATAGCAAATCCAATATCATAAAAAGTGGATTGGCTGATATTATCCCCAAACTCACAGTGTATGCATTTGTATGAGCCTTATGAGATGGAAGACATAAGAAAAGAAGGAAGAGAGGAAATGTAGGGCTGTTGGGCCACAAATCTTCCTTGAATCTCCCCTGAAGGAAAGCAGCCATAGCTAAGTGATTAGATTTTAAAGGGTTTCTCAAAATTCAAACTAATAGGGAAGTGGAAACATCAACCAAACTTTAATTAAAATGCATGTGAGAGAGACTGAGAAAATGGACACCCAAGCACATTCTAATCAAAAATTCAATATTCCAAATTTTCCACTCTTAGAAAGTTGGAAACCTAGGACAATATTATCAACTACATTTTGACCTCCCTTCTTCACTTGCCCAATAAAGGTACCAAAACAAAGCCTATAATTTTCTCTGAGCTAAAGACAATAAAACTGGCTGGTATGAACCCAAGATTAAAAAGCAACACTCGGCTGAAACTGTCAAGTTTCATAATGATTATCATCAGTAACTGCAAATTCAGCCAGTTTAACAATCTTAAGGGTTTTCATATATCATGGTACAGGGTTTTTGCTTTTTCTAAACACAATTATTAAGGTACAACTGACATATAATACTCTGCACATATTTTAAGTGTATAATTTGCCAAATTTTGATACATGTGTATACCCATGAGACATGACACCATCTCTACAATCATGATAATGAGCATATCCATCACTCCCACATGTTTCATGAGGCTCAGGGTTTGCTTTCTTAATAACTAAAACTTTGGGTGTTTTTTTTTTCCATATAACTACCCAACTAAATACAGCACTACTATACTAATAAGTATGTTCTATAGCATGTCAAAGGTTCATAATTATTCATTCATGAGTAGCAGGTACTAGGGCTTATAAGAGTATCGGATAAATAAAAAGTGTTCTCGTTAAACTATGGAATGGAAATTCAATTTCATAGCATTTTAAAGCAACAAAGGTCACACAATATTAACTGCTTATTTTTGATACTACATAACGTTATCTATACAATGCACAATTGGTGGAGTAAACTAACTACTTTTAGAACTCTGGTGCCAACAATGTTTATTTCCCACATAGATATACAAATTACTCTTAATTAAATTTACAAATTACTCTTTCCAAAAACCAAGCTTAGGAATAACTGACCAAGAACTATGAGTAACATGAGAGTTGTTTTCTCTTAGGTTGACTTGTAAGTCATGCACATCACTCAAAGTGCACTTTTAAACGTGGATGTCATGGCAACTAAACTTTTTTCCCCAGGAAAATCAGTTGAAGAGTAATAAATTGATCCAGAAACTAATTTTAACTTAAGAAATTTTCTCCCTTCTCATTTTTTAAAAATTTAAGTCATGTAAGTATCTCATTTCAAGTTACTTAAAGGTAGATGATATCACAACTAAAATTTTCAGTTCAAAATAGGTATAAAGTTGGGTGCTGGCCAAAATTGCCCATATTACTCTTAAGAGATATTCATGCATCAAAAAGGAACCAGATCAGTTTAGAAGGAAAGGACTGAGCAAAACAGATGCCTCCCTCAACTGATCCAGTTAAAGTAAGCAGTGGTAAAAGAGAACTGCCTGCTGCTTGCCAGGAAGAGAGCAGGGCTGCTGGATGCACCAAAAGTTGTTGGAGGAAAAATTCTCCCAAAAAGGCTGCTTGTGTAGAAACAACAGCAAGAAGGGCTAGTTACAGATCATACTTGAGGGTGTCATGCTTGCTTTGGGGTCAGGAAATTAGTTGACTGAATATTCTAATATTCACCAATCATTAAAAACTCTGGATTTGGTTATTGAGGTTCCTCTGGACTCTATTAAAATCAGCTCACTTTTATTATAATACATCTCAATGAAAAAAGCCCTTTTAGGTGAAGGAAAAAAACCCACAAGGTAGACTACAGCCATCAAATTTTGCTATTGCATTTTTTGCACTCATTCTAAAATACTTTATTTATTGAATAATGAGATACAATAACTTAATAGGCTTCACACACAAATCTTGCACGTTAAAAATTTTAGGAAGTCAACAATGACTATGTAATGGGATCAGCATATCCAATTACATTTATTATTATTATTATTATTTACTAGAATAGCTTAGATATTCCCCCGTCTCATACATTTAAATGAAGAATGCTATTCCATATTTCATAGGATATAATTCAGTGTTAGCCAAACCGTCAGCTTCCCTACACTCATATTCACCAGAACAACATACTGGAAGAACAGAGTGGAATGATAAATTTAAATAAGTCTGAAAATCTAACAAGTATACTATTGTAATTTGAATATACTTTTACTGCTGACACTAACACAGCTGTAATATTTTAAATAAATCACTTTTGTTTTCTTTCAAACAACAGTAATGTAAGAAAAAAGAATTCTTTTTAAGAAGAAATTTTGAGTATTGCTGCCTTCTTCTTAACTGTTGTCTTCTTCCTAAATGTTTCTTGGCAATTCAGTCTTAAAAGGAGGCTTTTTTGGTCCCTGCCCAAGCCAAAAAGAAACTGAGGGTTTCCCTGAAGCCTACTCATCCTAGAATATTTTATTAGTCATCTTTGATCTGTAAATATTAAAAACCAGATATAAAGAACATGGTTTCTTTTATGCTAACACATGCAGCAAAGCAGCCTCAGGAAAGTCATTTACCTCAGAATATTGACTTCATTACCATGATTGAAACTAATCAAAGTAACTATGTGCCCTTGCATTTTCTTCTCCCCTTATCCATTCCATCTCCCAAACTCTAAATGTACCATGGCCAGAAGCTCAGAGGCTTGACCTTATTGTGTGCAGAGAACTGGCAAAGCACAAAGTGAAGCTCAAATGTACTCTTTCTATATTTACTTAGAGGAATCTAAGCACAAGATTCTAAGAATCTGAACTGTTTTAAAAGAGATTTTAATATGTTTTCATGTTATACTTTCTCTTAAAAGATAAGCAGGAATGCTGGGCGCGGTGGCTCACGCCTGTAATCCCAGCACTTTGGGAGGCCGAGGCGGGTGGATCACAAGGTCAGGAGATCGAGACCATCCTGGCTAAGACGGTGAAACCCCATCTCTGCTAAAAATACAAAAAATTAGCCGGGCGCGTTGGCAGGCGCCTGTAGTCCCAGCTACTCAGGAGGCTGAGACAGGAGAATGGCGTGAACCCGGGAGGCCGAGCTTGCAGTGAGCCGAGATCACGCCACTGCACTCCAGCCTGGGTGATGAGCAAGACTCCATCTCAAA
>NW_016824412.1:449039-588267 GCF_001698545.2 Rhinopithecus bieti
AAAAAAAAAAAAAAAAAAAAAAAAAAAAAAAGATAAGCAGGAAGTTTTTTTTAAACTGTGAGAAACTGAAAGAAACTGTGTTTTGAAGTCTGGCAGGGCAAAATAGAAAGAAATCATTAGTTTCCTCCAAATTGTTTTCATAACTCTCCACTGTGTAAACCACTGAATCCTATTAAATTAACTCAGCCCACTCAATAAACCCACTCTCCCTTCACAGATAACCACTAGAGAACCCCTACACATAATATAGAAATAGTAGCTTTAATAAGAATACATAGCTTGAGCTCAAAGTTGAACTCATTAACTCTATTGATGTTTTGCTTTAAATGACTCAAAACTGAAAGTAAAGATATGTTAAAATGATTAAATAAATCAGACAGAAATATCCATAAGTAGGTATTAGTAGATGCAATGTATAAACATTAGCTTTGCTAAAGGCTATCAGCTATTAAATGGCAGAAATTATAGTCACAATCTGAATAGCTGAAAGTGTATTTTTAATATTACAAAAACCCACACATTTTAGTAGGAATTATTATTCATGCTGGGCACGGTGGCTCACGCCTGTAATCCCAGCACTTTGGGAGGCCAAGGCAGGTGGATCATGAGGTTGGGATCACGAGACCAGCCTGGCCAAGATGATGAAACCTCATCTCTACTAAAAATACAAAAATTAGCTTGGTGTGGTGGTGCGTGCCTATGATCCCAGCTATGCGGGAGGCTGAGGCAGGAGAATTGCTTGGACCCGGGAGGTGGAGGCTGCAGTGAGCTGAGATTACGCCACTGCACTCCAGTCTGGCAATACAGCAAGACTCTGTCTCAAAAAAAAAAAAAAAAAAAAAGAAGTTATTTTTATCTAATTACTACCAAGCAAGTGTAGCTATAACTCACAACTGACCCAAAAAGTGATTCCACTGAATGACACAGAATGCCTGTCACTTCTCAGTGACCAAAGCTTGGTTCCTTAGTTTTTCAGTTATGCTACTGACAGGAAGAAAATGCTGAAACAGTCGTCACATCAAATTGCTGAGGACGCTAAAAGGCACAATAGTCTTCTACTTCAAAGAAGGTACCAGAATCTATATATCCAACAAGAGGCAGTTAAATGACATGAAAGCCATAGACTATTATGCAGGCATTAAAAATGATGCTTTTAAAGAGTATTTACTAACATGGGAAAATGCTTACATTTTCGTGCTTTAAAAAAGCATAAGATTGTATAAACACGGAACCCTATTCCATTTTAGTGCCTTTCACACTGAACACAACTGTGCTCCCATCCCTTTGCCTAGTACAAGGATCCTCAAAACGCAGTCCTCTGAGAAGCAGTAACAACTGTTAGAAATGCAAATTGTCAGGCCCCGCCCACCAGATCTGCTGAATCAGAAACCTCTGGTGTAGGGGGGAGCCCAGCAATCTGTTTTAACAAGCTCTCCAGACAATTCTGATGCTCAATAAATTGTGAAAAACACTGGCTACTTCTTAGTAATTCTTCGGATTTCAGCTGACAGTTCTCAGGGAAGTCTTGCCTCGCCCAACCTCCCATCCTGCAAGCATAGATGAGTTTATTGTACCTCACAAGAACCAAGATTTTTCTTTCACAAGTTATTGCAGCTATAATTATTTATGATTATGGAAGCAGAGTTTTTACCTCCAGACCAGATATTTCAAGTCTAGTGACACATATGAATCACCTGGAAGTTTTCAAAAATCCTTGGCCATACCCCAGGCCAAACAGAATTCACTGGAGTATGACTCAAGCATCTGTACTTTTTAAATACTGTGATTCCACCGTTTGGTCAAGGTTAAGAATCACTGGACCAGACTCAAGCTCCAGATGACCAGTAAACGGTGACCAGTATTTGTTGAATGCATATGTGGGGTTTTTTCACTTTATTTTGTGGGGTTTGTTTTGTTTCAGTCTTGCCTATGATACACCATTCCAAATGCACAGAAAGGGTTCAGTAAAAAGTGAAGTCTCCTTCTCTTCCTGTCTCCCACCTCTGAGGCAATGACTGGTACCAATGTCATGTTTCCTTAAAAGACTGAATATTTGTCAATGCATACAGAAAAGACCACAAGTTGGAGGCAGGATTATAGATTATTTTACTGCTTCTTTATGCACACCTGAACTTTTTGTAAAATGTATACACATTCCTTTCAATATTGGGAAAGGAGGTACCCTAAGAATAATTGTATGGGTATGCATCCAGAGCTATTTAGTAGATAAACACTGGGTCTCAGGGCTCCCACAGCAATAGCCACTTAGAATGTACATACAGCTGCTGTTCCATTTTGTCAAGTTCAAAGAAGAGAGCCTTTACCTGGTTTAAGCGAATAATTGCCCAATTATTCTGCCTGCTTATTTTGGTTATATTTTCACTTCTGATTAGATATACAGCTTCTCCAGAACATCTACCAGAAAATGGTGGGAGGGCGCACAAAAGGAGGAGGTACTGTTCATCCCAGGAACCAGATTAATAAGTGGCATCATGGTTTATAGATCTACCTTGTCTTGATTTAGTTAATATAAGCTCCTCTCCAAGACTGACCATCTCTGGGTATATGAATATGAAAAGCTGAGGCCTGGACCCCAGGGTGGTGACTCAACTATGGTTCAGTCCTTTAAAGACCCTGAGCCCTTTTGACTCCATGCCAATTGGTGATTCTATCTCAATACAGTACTTTGGAACAGGGCTGCATGTCTGAGATTTCTATAAGTAGAAACTGGAGTAGGGAGAGCTTTACAACAATGGACCCAGACTGTTTTGGCTTTGGGGATTTTTTCAATTATCTTTTTCTTACTTTCTACCTCCCTTACTCTTATGGTCTAAGACCACTCCCCTCTGTTAGTATGATTCATTCTAGCATCAACTCTTGGCCCCCTATCCTTCATTTTGTTTCCATAGCTGGGTGGGAAATCAGCTTGCTAGGACTTCTAAAAATCTGCTTTAATATGGACCCAAGAGCTCTCCGAGGAGGCAAGAACCTGGACTTGAGGGACATTTTTTTAAGGACTTGTAGGCCTTTTCCTATTTAATTCCTGATCCTCATCTTAGGCAGACATATGAGATAGAAGGGGAAAAAAATGCCTTCTATAGAGATAAAACATTTCCATGTTTACCATTTTTCCCATATTTAGGCAAAGACCAAGATGTAGGATCACAGTTAAGGGGGAAAATGTTTGGATATGTACATGGATAGGACCAAGGGGGAAAATACACATAAATTAGATAGTACATAGAAACAATAAGATAATTACCATATTGAGCTAGAAAGGGAGTTAGGCAGTGGCCACTCCAACATCTCCGTATACAACTAGTATACAGCACAAGACAATGCTTAAATATCTGTGTGGCAGCAACAACCTGACACACAGATATTTAAGCATTGTCTTGTGCTGTATACTAGTTGTTTTGTGTGTGCTGATTTCGTCTTCCAGACTGGAAGCACCTGAGGGCCAGGCCTTATCTCCTACTGCCTCAGTTTCCTCTCTCGTGCTGAGTCCAAAGCAAAGGTTTAATATTTAAATTGTATTAAATACTTAATAGTTGACAGGTTAAAACAGACTATAGCAGAAAACCAACTCTGCATAGTAAGATCACTGTATCTTAAATGCGATAAATTTTTAAAAAATCATTATCACAAACATTCTATGCCAATAAGATGAATGTTGAAATTCATTGCAGCTGTGGCCATGATTAATTACAAGTTTAATCATGTATTTTAGGGTAAACCTATTTCCTTAACATCTCTTTTCTATTAAATTACATGCACTATGCTAATGTTAAGGGCCAAAATAGTTTCTTGGCTGATCAAATCTTTTGGGTTTGATTTTTTGAAAAGATACTTTGACAACTTAACAAAACTATAAAATAAAATGAATAAGAACTAGCACAATCTTTTTAGGACTATGACAACATAATTAGACCAGAGTGTCTATAATTATGAAAGAAAATATTCTCAAATATTGTTTTATGAATTTCATGATGCATAATAAAGGAAAAACCTCTATCCTATCCACTACGCATTTTAACAGTTTAATTTTATTCTACTGCTATAATGAAACAAGCAATGCCCGATATTTATGCCAGAAAGAAAACTCTACAAACATGCATCAAGCAAGTGCAATGTCTGTAGCTTTTATTTTAATCTCACAGCTAATTCAGAAAGTCAATAAAAATGTAAAGGAATATGGTATTTACATTGTAAAATTACAGGTCATCCCATATGCAAAATGTCAATGGTGGAGTGATGCCCCCAGGTGGCATAATGATAAATTGCAATACTTTGATTGAAAAGTTAAGTACTATGTACATATAGCTCTTCCATTTTGTCAAGTTCTGATTAAATCTAGAAACGTACATAAGGAATCTGTATTTCACAGGAACTAGTCATAAGTCCTACAAATTTATGGTCTACCCAAGTCACTCCTTTAACACTGATACCAAGGTAGAGTCTGATACCTTCCTCATGAGCTCAAAAAGTTAAGGGTGTATCTGCAAAACAAAAAGGGAAGTCATACCTATTCTGATGTGTTGAAGGAATAGCATTCATACCATTATAAAATCTCTAAAACTATTCACCTTCTAGCCACCTCTAACATTAACCAATTCCCTATGTCTAGCATGTAAAGCATAATTTAAAACCATTATCTAGTCAAATTGCTTAGACAATGAGTAGTGCTATAATGTGCTTTGCTCACAAACTAATGATTCAGTATCAACACTAAAAAAAAAACAAAAAAAAAACAAAAAACGAGTTTAGTTTCCTGCCTCCATACATGCATTACACATAACAATCACTGATGAGTTGATATCTTAGCTAAAAGGTTCACATTTTGAGAACTAGTTTATTTTGGACAGCCATAGAGATATAAAAGATGACAACAGAATTGTTACAATCTCAAGAAAAATCATTGAATAAGTTTTTAAAATTACATTCCTGGTTTCAGATTGGTTTATTTGGGAAATTTTCTCATTTAAAATAATCCAAAAAAACCTTCCATTTATTAGAGGTTTCCAATTGCAGTCATTGGGTGGTAATTAGCTAAAGTTTTGTTAGGCTTCCTTTAATTATTCCTTTAACTTGGATTGTTTATAATTAAGGTGAATCTGTGCTGCTTTTGAGGGATAATTATGAGCGACGCAATGTGATATCTAAATCTTACATAAATATGCAGATATCGTATTATTATTACAGTCCTATGAGGTATTATACCCATTTTAAAGATGAGAAAACCAAAGCTCAGATTAGGAATGTGCAGAATCTAGACTTCACATTAAGAACAGGCCTGGCTTTACTCCTTGTTTACATCCAAAGCTGGTATTTTAACAATGACACCATACTGCTCTGTTTCTATTATAGCATTCTAGAATTTTGTGAGTAGTCACATTCACACTTTTTTCTGATTTTAGCAAATAATTCTAAAAGCAATTGTCTACAAAGGTTGACAGGTGGTGGAAAGGTGTGATGCAGCTGTATGCAAGAGACAGTGAGGAGAGGCAGGAAGGTGGCTAACTGGAGAATACAGAATTTGTCTAAAGGAGTAGCTGCTACCTAGCTTTAGCAGCCCATTGTGGCTACACAGGAACTGATGTTAGCAAACGTTACCAAATCTTTTTTTTTTTTTTTTTTCCTANAACAGGCCTGGCTTTACTCCTTGTTTACATCCAAAGCTGGTATTTTAACAATGACACCATACTGCTCTGTTTCTATTATAGCATTCTAGAATTTTGTGAGTAGTCACATTCACACTTTTTTCTGATTTTAGCAAATAATTCTAAAAGCAATTGTCTACAAAGGTTGACAGGTGGTGGAAAGGTGTGATGCAGCTGTATGCAAGAGACAGTGAGGAGAGGCAGGAAGGTGGCTAACTGGAGAATACAGAATTTGTCTAAAGGAGTAGCTGCTACCTAGCTTTAGCAGCCCATTGTGGCTACACAGGAACTGATGTTAGCAAACGTTACCAAATCTTTTTTTTTTTTTTTTTTTTTTCCTAGAGAAGACAACATGCTCAATTTATATGAGCTGCTCATTTAAAAATATTAACTACTGGCCAGGCACGGTGGCTCATGCCTGTAATCTCAGCACTTTGGGAGGCCAAGGCGAGAGGATCACCTGAGGTCAGTAGTTCAAGACCAGCCTGGCCAATATGGTGAAACCCTGTCTCTACTAAAAATACAAAAATTAGCCGGGTGTGGTGGTGCACTCCTGTAATCCCAGCTACTTGGGAGGTTGAGGTAGGAGAATCACTTGAACCTGGGAGGTGGAGGTTGCAGTGAACCAAGATCATGCCACTGCACCCCAGCCTGGGCGACAGAGTGAGACTCTGTCTCAAAAAACAAAACAAAACAAAACAAAACAAAAAAACTGACTAATTTACTAAAAAGAAACACTACCCAGACCAAACAAAAGACATCTGAAAGCCACATGTGGCCAGTATGCAATAATATGTTTTGGATTCTGATGATGAAAGATTCCTTTCGCAGAGATTCTGGACTAGACCTTCTGGTGCCAAATGATTTTTGTCCGTTATCCTCACCATTGGATTCATTCCACAAACACAGACTTTGTCTGCCATCTTCAGCTCTGGTCATACTTTTTTAAGATTGGTTCAGGTACAAGAAAAATCACTAACAATTCACTTACCAACCAACCAGCCCCAGCCCCCTTTCTTCTCTCTCGTTCTCTTTCTCTCTCTCTTCCCCCCAACTACAAATACACTTTCTCCACTCACTATCTCAAGTCTAAAGGTTTCAAGTTTGATCTTCATACATCTTATTTTACATCCTTTTAATCAACTTTTTAGTCCTCCTGTGAATTATCTTAAAATTTTTCATATTCCTCATTAGTTGAAGAAACCAAAATTGGATATGATCCTACAGTGTAGTTTTTAGAAGTATTGGGTCTGGTTTAGGTCTTACTCTCAACGTTTCCATAAAGGTTCTCTAATAATTGTCAGAAATTTGTCATTCTATTCTAAATGGGTAGAAAAGCACCTCTAGGATTAAAGGAAAAAAATCCTTTTCAGTAGGAATCATAATGCATGTTCTAAGGACATCAGAAAACGCCAGCTCTTTTATCATCCCTCATGTAGAAATTAACTAAAACTATAAATTCTAGATAATTACAGCTTTTAAAAATTCTGGACAGAGACCATTTAAAAGGTTGAGTTTCAAAACAAAGTAGTAACATCACTAACATTTACCTTTACAATTCCTATGACCTATGAGGATGTAGAAAAGTGTTTATCACACTGATTTTAAATCCACTCTGAAATATCCAATAGGCAAAAGCTGGAAGAACTTAGAGTAGCCTTAAAACCTCAGAAGAAAACAATATACTATGGGATGAAAATGTGGTCTTCTGGGGTTAAGGGCTGATATCTTGGATCATTCTTCCTTCTGCTTTCTGTTCCTCCCGCATTTCTGATAGGCAAGTTTCTTACCCTAACTTCAGTTCCAACTTACTTTCCATTGCAGGAAATTAAAAAACCTTTATACCAAAATGGAGGTTTATCTGCAAGGGAGGTACCATCTAAAGTTTTAAGAGTTTTCTCTATTATCAAAGTGTATAGGGTCCGATTATAATAAGAGACAAGGTGACAAGGCGGGCATCAACATAAGCTAATTTTAAATGGGACTGTCCATTTGGTTTAAGTATTTAATCTGACGGCTTTCTGATTATGGAATTTGAAAATCTCCCCCATAGAAAGCCCAAAGAAAATTAATACTGTACTTTCTTTGGTATACCCTATTCATCTCAAATGTTAATAACTGTTCCTTTGTATTTTGTAATACTTCTAAAAATAGTCATGATGAACAATTCTTATTTTCTCATTCAAGAAGTTCCAATCAAGTTAAGTGGAAGCAATATTGTCACTGAGACTGTGGCATGCCCAAACATCTTATTTTCACATAATCTTTCCCATTTCTAGCTCCCTTCTCGAGGTCATTTGGATATTATATTCACCTGCTGAAATGTCTTTAAACCTAATATGAAAGACTAATTAGGGAGCTTACCTATCTTCACGAAATACTTGGTTTGGTATAAAGAGCAAAGTGGACATTGCTCCATGCTTTTTTTTTTTTTTTTTTGACATTCTTGCTCTGTTGCCCAGGCTGGAGTGCAGTAGCATGATCTCGGCTCACTGCAACCTCTGCCTTCTGCGTTTAAGCGATTCTTGTGCCTCAGCCCCCCGAGTAGCTGAGATTACAGGCATGTACCACCCTGCCTGGCTAATGTTTGTATTTTTAGTAGAGACAGGGTTTTGCCATATTGGCCAGGTTGGTCTTGAACTCCTGGCCTCAAAGTGATTCGCCCACCTTGGCCTCCCAAAGTGCTGGGATTACAGGCATGAGCCACCATACCTGGCCTCCTTCATGTTCTTAATCAGCTAAGACTTGCAAACAAAAAGCAGCCTACTCAAGATTCATACGAAGTATTTTTACTTACAGTTCCTCTCCTCGTTTGGCTTTCTTGTCTGAAACCAGATAGACAGTTCCAAAACTTCCACTGCCAAGTTTCCGTTGAAGCACATATCTTCTTGCAATCAAGGTCTTTGGATAAGTGGAAATGGCTGTTGATCCACTCACACACTTAGCTGCCTCTTGGAATTTCAGCATTGCTCCAAACAAGAGAGAACTGGTTCATTCATTTATAGAAACTTAACATTCGAGTCTCCTAAGAAATGGTCAAATTCATCCAAACAGTGTTGGTCAATTCCTTAAAGATGAAAAATTCAAAGATCAGGTCTAAAGGATGCTAAACGATCTCTAACAAAAAGTGTAAGTGCAGTGATTATCTGCACCTTGATCAGCAGACTGAATGACAACATATTGGTTAACGACTTGAAAGAAAAATGTTAAAAGGTAGAGATACCACAAATTCCAGTAGAAGGCAATCCTTCACAGGAAGAGCCTCCCTTTGTACATTGAAATTTGGCAGAACTGAATTATAGCCAACTTTCCACAAATATCTGGGATGGACATCTGTTTTACAATCAACAATCTCTTCATTTAAGATTTATACTCCCCACCTACTTATAAAAGACTCCAAATACAAGAACATTATCACTTCCTTAAATCTATATATCTGCATCAACCTTTTTGTAATGCCCTCTTCCCACCTTATGTTTACTTTGGTTTACAAAGAGAGTTAGGATTAAACAAGGAATTAGCAGGTGCTGTTTCCTTTAGATTTTTTTTTTTTTTTCTGTAGATGTTAAACCACAGTTTTTGCATTTATTAGAGCAGATGCAAAGAGAGATAAGGATTCAGAGAGAATTTTTTCCCATGCTCAGCAAATTCTAGTTTCTAAAGTTCCTATTGTACACATTGTGTATATCTTTTAATGTCAGTGGAATATAAATGTTACACATATATTTGTAGTTCTTCAGGGAGCTATGAGATGTGACAGTTATGAAAGGCAAGACTGTTTAGGCTGGGCGCGGTGGCTCACGCCTGTAATCCCAACATTTTGGGAGGCTGAGGCGGGCAGATCATGAGGTCAGGAGATCGAGACCATCCTGGCTAACACAGTGAAAGCCATCTCTACTAAAACTACAAAAAAATTAGCCGGGCGTGGTGGCGGGTCTGTAGACCCAGCTACTCGGGAAGCTGAGGCATGAGAATGGCATAAACCCAGGAGGCAGAGCTTGCAGTGAGCCCAGATCTCGCCACTGCACTCCAGCCTGGGCGACAGAGCGAGATTCCATCTCAACAAAAAAAAGAAAAAAAAGAAAGGCAGGACTGTTTCATATGAGTAGGTACAAAGTAAAATCATTTTTATTCCATCAGAATGTTAAATGTTTTGTTAGTTATCAAGAAAAGTGTGCTTTTGTTTTAAATTTATATAGAAATAACCTTTTAATTGAAAACTGCTTATACCTTGAAGCTAGGTTTTCATATTCAACAATTCCAAAGCTATGAGACAAAAACGTAGTTTTTAAGGATGGTCAATGGGCCTTACGTGATGGTGTCCGTCAACCACAAAAACTACTAGGGCAAGTAACCACAAAAATCTCAAAACAGAACATAAGTAAATGCCCATTTACAACATTTTCCTTCTTAAAATGTATTAATCAGTTAAGTTGTACCTGATACCAATGAAATTAGTTGCCAGCTTTTTTTTCCCCTTCCAAAGACATGTTAGTAAAATCTGCTGAAAAAACAACTAGAGAGCAGGCCTCTAAATGTACCTTTGTTTTTACTTCCCCTTCACTGTCATAAAAGTGATGCCGTCTGCCCACACTAAGCTGTTCAAATAAATATATGGACTTACAGCCTTTCCAACCGAAAAGGGTCCTTCAGGTCACCCAGTAATTCTCCTTAAAGATGAGATTAAGGTTCCCTTTAGGGAAGGACAGAATTACGGACGGACAGAATAGTTATGAAAAGTTCACTTCTAGCGGCTCCTATTTGTAAAGGACAGTCTAAACCCAGCAGTGCTTAAGCAGTCTGGTCCGGGCTGCAGAAGACTCTGGGACTAGGTTCCCTCCCGCCCAACCTCACAGACTCAGCCCTGCCACCCCCATTCCAGTCCACTTTTAGGTCATCCATTCCATCAGTCTCCTCTGTGCAACCATAAACCTACCCAAGAATGTTTCGCATTGTCTAGATTCTAGAACTATCTGTTCACTTGACAACACCCTCCCCCTCGAGGTTTGTGAGTGAACTTGGGCACTGAGAACACATCTTCGTTATTTCTGCATCCCCAATCCCTGGCATAACTCCTGGCATACACTAGGTGTTTAATAAATCTTGTTAGGGCAAATAAGTGTCCAGGAGATCAACTCCCGCCCAAAGGAGGGAAAAAAAGTTGGTTGAGAAAGCTAGATGGGAACTTGGAGAAAGTTACCACTTGTGCAAACTACCGCTTCTCGGTGAAACAGATCTGGCTGGGGGCAAAACACAACGGAAGGAGGAGTATTTACCACAGGTTGAAAATCAGTAGTTACCTTCCCAGGTAATAAGAGGAAGCCAATTTGTCACCAGGTTCTGCTATAATAGAAATCTACCTTTAAAGTAAACCTTAACCTTAAGGTAAAACGAACAATTCCGTGCTTCTTCACTTTTTTAAACATTTACATTTTGGCAAAGCAGGTTAACGTTTATTGAGGGGCACTGAGATTGGAGTAGATGCGGAGATAAGACGTCCAGGAAAGCGAGGAGATCGCAGCCATGGAGTCCTAGAGATTCGGAACCCAGCCCGAACAGCTTGAAACCATTACCTTCCCCCTCGCAGGGCAGCCTGGCGAGCCCCGAGGAGCACAGTGCGCTTTACCTTTCCCTGTTGCGGTCGGAGCGACCCCCGGGGCTTGCCCAAGTCTTGCCAGTAATCGAGCAGGCCTCAAACTAGGGGCAACCGCACCTACCGACCGCCAGACACCGCGGGCCACGGCTGTTTGGAATCGTCGCCAGGGAGACGGCGCGGGGCATACTGGGAAGTCGGGATCAGGCTGCAGCAAGGCGGAAGTGTTCGCCGACCCAAGTAGGCGGAGAAAGGAGAGGAGGATCGGCGGGTCAAGCTTTCCTAGCCTGACAGTAGCCACTTCGGAACGTACGTCCCAGCCCTCTTTAGCTACTTAGCGCCTCCGGGCCCGGGAGCACCTGCTCCTTGGCGCAGTCTGGCGCCACCGGCATCCCGGAACTGTACTTCCCAGAGACGTCACACGGCATACTTCCGGTTCCCGCTCTTGGGGTTGGACTCTCACGTGCAGGAGCCAGTCCTCGCTGGGCTCTAGCGGGCTTCTGATGGAGGAGCTACTTCTCTGGGAGGAAAGAGCAGGTGGGCTCTGCTGCAGGTCCGGGCGGCGCGTTGTGAGGGCCGAGGTGGCACGGTGTGTGAAGGCCTGTGTTTGAAGACTTAGGTCAAACCTTTGCCCGCCTTTCCCCTGTGCAGCTGTATGCAACTGTCGATGCAAGGCCCTGTAATTTGCATAGGACGAGTTGACAGGGTCTCTGCTTGTCGACGCTTTACAAGACTGTCTTGCAAATAAATAAGTACTATACAGGATAGGGTTCTGAGATACTGACAGGGCTGGGACTAGCGTGAGGTAAGTGTAAAATGTAAATGGATCGCAATAAAATTCAGTAATCAAGATAAGTTTTAATGCAGTATCTCTAAAACTCGAAATTATTGCAAAAAAAAAATCCGTGAGTGACAAAATGTCACGATTTTAATGTAACAGTACCGTGCTGCGCCATATTGAAGCCTGAGGCGCCAAAAGAAAAACCATCAATTCTGATCCTGTGAGTTAAGTTAGCCAGATGAGGAAGAGTAACTGGGCCAGATATGCAAAATAAGATGATGAAGGCCTGGCGCGGTGGCTCACGCCTGTAATCCCAGCACTTTGGGAGGCCGAGGCAGGCGGATCACAACGTCAGGAGATCGAGACCATCCTGGCTAACACGGTGAAACCCCGTCTCTACTAAAAAAACACACACAAAAATTAGCTGGGAGAGGTGGCGGGCGCCTGTAGTCCCAGCTACTTGGGAGGCTGAGGCAGGAGAATGGCGTGAACCCGGGAAGCAGAGCTTGCAGTGAGCCGAGATCGCGCCACTGCACTCCAGCCTGGGCGACAGAGCGAGACTCCGTCTCAAAAACAAAACAAAAAAGATGAAAAGAGCTCGTGATTAGGGGTGTAACTGGATAGAGGGGTTCCTAGAGGCATGAAGCAGTTTTCCGTATACCAAAAACTATGCCAATTAAGAAGGGCCCACAAGCCTAAAGTCTGAAAGAAGTTCCGTGACTGTCAATACAAAAGAAAAACTTGATCGCTATCATAGGTCCTACACAGCTCACTGTACTGAAGCCCAAATGCTTTGTGATTATGAGATGAATAATGATATCATTTTTTAAGCTTAGGACTTTTTACTTTGACCCCACAAAACAAATACTGTGTGCTGTAAGATGTTGACTATTACCACTTCAGAATCAAAGTTCACAGAATTTCTATACTTCTGTGTCAGTAATGGACTTTAATGATTTTTCTTTAGAATTAGCAGCAGCCTCTGTCACCATCCAAAGATCACAACCCATGAAACCATTGAGTTTGTGCTTTGTATCAGAAAGCAGAGGAGAATGAAAAAGCAAACCGCTAACATTGCTTGAGGATCTAGGTAAGAATTTATGGATGTTGATATCTATGTTCTATCTAAAGAGCACTTCATAACATTTGCTGTTGATTTAGTGGTGCTGGAAGCAATGACTTGGTGCCCCATAGCCAGCATCAATTGAAAATGCTTTCTGTTGTTTTAAACAGGTGATTAATTCTTTAGACTGTTGTCATGGGTATCCGAGGACTAATGAGTTTTGTGGAAGATCACAGTAATGAGTTCTTCACTGATTTGAAGTTGCGGGACACAAAAATTGTCATTGATGGCTATGCTCTTTTCCACCGTCTTTCCTTCAATTCAAACTTGGAGCTCCGGTATGGTGGGGACTATGATTCTTTTGCAGATATTGTACAAAAATTCTTTGAATCACTGTTTGCTTGTAATATATGCCCATATGTTGTATTAGATGGAGGATGTGACATTTCGGATAAAAAGCTTACAACTTTAAAGGATAGAGCTAGAGAGAAGATCCAGATGGCCCATTCCCTTTCTGTTGGTGGGAGTGGGTATGTATGTCCCTTACTCATCCGGGAAGTATTCATACAGGTTTTGATCAAGCTGCAGGTATGTTTTGTCCAGTGCTTTTCAGAAGCAGATCGGGACATTATGACACTTGCTAATCATTGGAATTGCCCTGTGTTATCGTCAGATAGTGACTTTTGCATTTTTGACCTGAAAACTGGGTTTTGCCCATTGAATAGCTTTCAGTGGAGAAATATTAACACTATTAAGGGCACACAAAACTATATCCCTGCCAAATGCTTTTCCCTTGATGCATTCTGCCATCACTTTAGCAATATGAATAAAGCTCTACTGCCTCTCTTTGCGGTGCTATGTGGAAATGACCATATTAATCTACCTATCATAGAGACATTCTTAAGTAAAGCATGTCTTCCTCTTGGAGCTACCAGTTCTAAAGGGAGGAGACACCACCGAATCCTGGGACTTCTGAATTGGTTGTCTCATTTTGCCAACCCTACTGAAGCACTAGATAATGTTCTGAAATACCTCCCAAAAAAGGATCGAGAAAATGTTAAGGAACTTCTCTGCTGTTCCATGGAAGAATACCAACAGTCCCAGGTGAAGCTGCAGGACTTCTTCCAGTGTGGTACTTATGTCTGTCCAGATGCCTTGAATCTTGGTTTACCAGAATGGGTATTAGTGGCTTTAGCTAAAGGCCAGCTATCACCTTTCATCAGTGATGCTTTGGTCCTAAGACGGACCATTCTTCACACACAGGTGGAAAACATGCAGCAACCAAACGCCCACAGAATATCTCAGCCCATCAGGCAAATCATCTATGGGCTTCTTTTAAATGCCTCACCACATCTGGACAAGACATCCAGGAATGCGTTGCCTCCTCAGCCTCTAGCTTTCAGTGAAGTAGAAAGGATTAATAAGAATATCAAAACCTCAATCATTGATGCAGTAGAACTGGCCAAGGATCATTCTGACTTAAGCAAATTGACTGAGGTAAGTATTTATAATACTAATGAAATTTTTGTAAAGTACTTTACAGGTTACAAAGTGCTGTCTTGTATATTAGCTCGCTTACTATAACAAACTGATGAGGTTGAGTGCTATCTTGCCCTCATTTCATAGCTAAGAAATCTAGAAATTGAGTGAACTAGGTAATGTCTTAGCCAGAGAGTGACAGTGCTAGGACTCAAACCCAGCTCCTTTAGCTCTAAATCTACCATTTCCACTGTACTTCAGTAGTCTGTGTTATCTTCACAGTTATTACTACTATATTGTTATTACTACTAGGTTAATACTAGCTATCAATAGAATGGGGTTATGTGGCTAAAAGGAAAAAAATTCACAACTGAAAAAAAAAGTATAGACACTAATGATAGGCATAATATCTCAGACTACATCAGATTTCAAATAAGGTTAGTGCTGATACTAAAGTCTAATTTTTTAACTTTTATTAATGAAGACCTTTTTTAAAATAGGTTTTTGTGGCCGGGCGTGATGGCTCACGCCTGTAATCCCAGTACTTTGGGAGGCCGAGGCGGACGGATCATGAGGTCAGGAGATCGAGACCATCCTGGCTAACAAGGTGAAACCCCGTCTCTACTAAAAATACAAAAATTAGCCAGGCATGTTGGCGGGCACCTGTAGTTCCAGCTGCTCGGGAGGCTGAGGCAGGAAAGTGGCATGAACCTGGGAGGCAGAGCTTGCAGTGACCAGAGATTGCGCCACTGCACTCCAGCCTGGGCGACAGAGCAAGACTCCGTCTTGAAACAAAAAAAGAAATAGGTTTTTGTGTCATTATGGTTATTTGCCTAGTTTGATACAGAAAACATGACTCTTAGCCTAACTCAGTGTTGCTTAAACCTGAGTAACAGACCACCTTTTCAAGGAGAAAAAAATTCTCATGGATCCCAGTGTTGTCTTTTTATATTACATATTTAAAATTACAAATAGATATGAAACGATGCTCATAAGCAAACTAGATTCAGAAATTAAATACAGATAACTTAAAACAAAAAAACAATTGCAATGCCCATTAGGGGATTTTCTTAGATCCAATGAAATATTCAGTCTCATAAGACTCATAGACCACACGTGGCACCAGTCTACTCAAGGATGTAGGACAGCAACCACAGCTTCCCAGTGGGTTTGAGTCAGGTTTTCCTTTTCTGTCAGAGTTCTCCCAGCACTGTTATCAGTCTACATCAAAGGTTTACCAACATTGGTGATTTTGTCCCCCAGAGGACATTTGGCAATGCCTGGAGACATTTTTGTTGTCCCTACCTAGGGAGTAGAAGGGGTAGTGGTTGCTACTGGTATCTAGTGGGGAGAGGCCAAAGATGCTGCTAAATTATATAATCTGTACTTACAGTGCACAGGAAAGTGCCCCATAACAAAGAATCTCTAGCTCAAAACACCAGTAGTGCCATTCCCTGGGCTATACAGCTGACCAGGAACTAGCCTCTTAGCCTCCTCATCAGTCACATCTCAGACAGGAGATGAATGTCATAGTGTATGAGTGCAAGAGCCTTCTTGGTATTGGCGAGTGACTGTTAAACCCCCAGGGTTTCTTTGGTGGCGGGGTGAAGAAAATGTTTTGGAATTAGTGATGGCTGTACAAGTTTATAAATATACTAAACCAAGGCAAGGTGGCTCGTATCTGTAAGCCCAGCACTTTGGGAGGCCAAAGTGGGAGGATCACTTGAGGCCAGTAGTTCAAGACCAGCGCCTGGGCAACACAAGAAGACTCTGTCTCTACAAAAAAAAAAAAAACTAAAAATTAGCCAGGCATGGTGGTAGAGCTACTCAAGAAGCTGAGGTTGGAGGATTGTTGAGCCCAGGAGGTCAAGCCTGCAGTGAGCTGTGATTGTGCTCCCTGTTGAGCAAAACCCTGTCTCTAAAAATATATATACACTAAACCCACTGAATTGTATACTTTAAAAGGATGATTTTTATTACATATGAATTATATCTCCGTTAAATAAAGGAGAAAAAAAGGTTTCACTGGCTTAAAAGCCCTGTTCCCTATAGGATCCAGTCTTCTTATAATTCATGCCATAAACATAGCTAGTTAGGTCCCTGAGAGGGATAGCCTACTTAAGACACTGCACTCAGGGAACCCCAAGATATGGTGTCCCCACCAGGTATTTATAGTACATTTATATATAGTTTAAGCTTAGATGCAATTTTATAAGTCATCTTTATAATGCTTGGTAACACAACTGACAACCTACCTTTAGCACATTTCCAGGGGTACAAAACTAGAAAGTGGAGCATAAGTCAAATTCTCCAAGGGATTTATTAACACTTTACCCACACCAATAAAATTCAAACTATAGCTACATTCTTAATGTTTTGCTGAAATTACATTTCTGCTGAAACATAAATGGTGCTGTTGAAGGAGAGTTTTTTAAAAAAAAATTTAATGGCTTTACTGAGAAGTAATGTACAGTGAAGTGCACATATTTAAAGTGTGTACTTTAATGAGTTTTGACATGTCTACATCTGTGAAGTCATCCTACAATTAAAATAATGAATGTATCCATAACTCCTAACGTTTCATCTTGTTCCTTTGCAATTCATGCTTCCTTGAGTATAAACAAAGTAAAGTGCACAAATAATTTGTACAGCATGATAAATTTTTGCAAGGTCTATACATCCATGCAAAGAATCATTATCGCCACCCCAGAAGCTTCTCCTAGTGTCTGGTTCCAGTCACTCGCTCTGCAACTCCCTATAATCACTCTCCTGACTGTTTAACAACACAGAATAGTTTTAACTGAATTTTTACTTTAGAAATGAACTGTTCATCTGGCTTTTATTCCACATGAGATTCATTTGCATTGCTGTGAGTAGCCGATTTCTCGTTGCTGTAACATTATTCTATTTTGGTATATTACCATTATACACTTATGAGCATTTCTTTTTCATTATACAGCTTATGAGCATTCGGGTTCTTTCCAATTTTCCATTTCCATGTGTTCATTAGCCATTTGATATTCTGTTACATGAAGTTTCTGTACAGTTTTTTGTTCATTTTTATTACCATATACGGTACCTTTGTCAAATAACATATTGTGAATAGTCTCTCCCATTGTTTATTCACTCTAGTATGTTTTGTGAACAGAAGTTCTTACTATACTCTAATTTACATTTTTATTATTTGTGGTTACCACTTTTATGAACTGCTTAAGAAATTGCCTACTCCAGGGTCATGAAAATTTTTTGCTGTTCACGTTTAGCATTTAGATCTATAACTTAGCTAGAATTGGTTTTTTGGGGGTGCGTATGGTGTGAAATAGGGATCAGGACACCTTTTTTCCCCACATGGAAATCCAACTGAATCCATGAGTATAGCAGGCTGCTTACATTCCTTGTTAAGTAGAGATGACTTAGTGTTCTCTTCATTTACCTGGATTCAAAATAGAGTGAAATTTTAGTTCACTCTCTGTGCTGTGCCATCACCCAGCTTTCTCTTGGCATAAATTAATCAATTCTGAATTTAGCTCAATGCTTAATTGTTCTAATTAGCCCATGAAAATTATAAATGTACCAGGTGCTAACGTGATTCCAAACACAAATGCAGGAACAAGTATAGAAACCTTGTGATAGTACCTATTCATTTTGTTTTTTACATCTTGTTGTAATACATTATCTGCTTTGACCAGCTGTTGTTAATAGAAACTGTATAGTCTCTCATTTAATTCCCACAATAACCACATGGGATAGGTTTTCATTTTGGTTATGTTAGTTGCAATGGACAGAGCACCATTCAAGTTAACCAATGGAAGGTTAATCATAAGGAGACACAGAAGTGGATCATTCTTAAGGAGTAAGGCAGCCAAGACCAGTAGACCAGTCTCTCTCCGGGCATCTCTGCCTCTCGGGGCAGCTGCTTCTGCAGGCTTGTACTTTCGCTCCCCCTGGGGAAGAGGGAAAGTAGTGGTCACATGGGATAGAACCTAACTTTAAGGGCTGTGAATTGAGTACTTCCCCTTTTGGAAGGAACTGAGGACTGGTGAGTTTGATGAAACATCTTACACAAGTCATTATAATGACCATTTTACAGATAAGTCAGACAGACTGTAGAAAAGGTCTGAAACCTTTCGAACAAGGCCATAGGGTTAGTGCAGGGCAGAACATCTCTGAAGTCACAGCCAGACTGCTTTGTTTATGAAAAGTTGTAACTTGGCTCTATAATTCAGTAGTTTAAATACTATATATCAGAAAAGAATTGGTGTATTTTCTTAGCTCTACTTAGTGCATTTTAAAAACCAGTTTAAGAGTTTAGTTTCCACTTTACTTTAAGTAGTTAAAACTACTTCCAGTAGAGGTGATTGGTTATACTATAAAGCTCTTTGCATATTTCTAATTTTAAAATTTTTATCACAATATTATTAAAAGCAGTATTTAGAAATATCGTACTAAAGTTTTCATGCATTAATGACAAAACTATTTTGTCATTTATGATGTGTTTTGTTTCAGGTGAACATCTCTAGTCTCAGCTGTCAACCACTCTTTCTACTAACTAGATGTTACGTGCTGAGAAATCTATCACCATCTCAACTTTCCAGAAAGCAGAAAATCTTTTTCTGGCTATGTGCAGACACTAGGGATACAACTTTTTTTTCCATAAAGTTTGATTTTAAAGTCCCCCAGAAGATGCCCTTTAAATGTTCCTATGAGTGCATGACCTGTAAGGTCCCTTCTGGTTCTTACAAGTCTTGGTAATTCATTGAGGTAAAATTATTTCAACAAGAACCTCAGTGCTCTTATAGCTGTTTACTTCTGAGCTTTTACTTGAAGTACACTTTAAACCATGAAGTAAAAGTGAGTGTGGTGTGTTACTGCAAGCACAATGCAAGTAGTCCTTAAAATATTCCTATCTCCCTTGAATATACCTCTAATCTACAAGCAGCCCCCTGGGACAATCCCTGTGTGTCTTTTATGCAAAGACAATAAAGCATTCAACAGGGAAGGGACATGAGACAGGACCCAAACAAATAGAAAGAGTATATGCCACAAAGGGTTCCTATAAGCAACGTTTGTCTTCTGGAGGCAATTAGTAATGGCATCATGTTGAAGGGCAAATGCCTGTTACACAGGCAACAGGTGGGGTTGAGTATAGAGCTTTGTTTCTCAAAGTACAATACTTGGGCTGCTAGTTAAAATGTATATTCCTGGGCTCTCTCTCAGGTTAGTCAATCAAAATTTATGGAGTAGGGCCTCAGGATTGAATTTTTAACAAGCTTCCCATGTGACATGTGCACTGAAGATGCTCACCAGCGTATACAAAGAGGATGGAAAGACATAAGTAAAGGTTGTGTAGGAGTATGCAGTACACCCATTCAACCAACCGTATTTATAAAGCATCTTATTCATGTTCTAAATGCTGTGAGTGTGGCTGATTTTTTTTTCCCCACAAGAAGTTTTAACAGCTGACAGAAGTTTCATTAGCATTAAATCTCTTCATGCTATGATGGAAAAAAAAAACAACAGACATTTCCCAAAGTAACTTGCAGGATGCTTGGTATTTTCAGCTCTCCTTGAGGCGGCGGCAGATGCTTCTGTTAGAAACCCTGAAGGTGAAACAGACCATCCTGGAGCCAATCCCTGCTTCACTGAAGTTGCCCGTTGCTGTCAGTTGCTACTGGTTGCAGCACACTGAGACCAAAACAAAGCTACATCATCTACAATCCTTACTGCTCGCAATGCTAGTGGGACCCTTGACTGCCATAATCAACAGCCCTGGTAGGTAACTGGAAATTACAGGAGTATATTGTTGCATGTTGCTTGCAAACTGTTTGCTCAAGAGTTTACACAAACAAGAAAGTATTCTTGGATTATTTACTCCCATTAATTATATCAGAACTTAGATGTGGAGTCATCAAAATATCATTCATTGGTAAATATTTTTTAACACTTCATGTGCCAGACTCAGTGCTGGAGGGCTTGAATCTTAAGTATACAGCAGTGAGATGTGTTGGGATACTGCCAACTCCCATCTCTTTGGTGGCACCTGCTGCTTTAACTTGTGAAGTATGACAGTGTATTTTGCCAGCTGCATTTGTATTCCATGTTCCCTGTCCAATTATTTGCACAGCAGCAACGTCATCACAAGAAACTTGCCCAGAAGAGAAACTTCTAAATACCTACAGCCACTGCATTCTTGCTTATACATCTTTTTATTCCTTTTTCTCTGCTGTAAGTTTCAATTAGTATGTAAGTAGTGATGACATAGTAATTTGTCTTTTTTTTTTTTTGAGATGGAGTCTCACTCTGTTGCCTAGGCTGGAGTGCAGTGGCACAATCCTGGCTCACTGCAACCTCTGCCGCCTGGGTTCAAGCGATTCTCCTGCCTCAGCCTCCCGAGTAGCTGGGATTACAGGAGCCTGCCACTACACCCAGCTAATTTTTGTATTTTTAGTAGTGACGGGGGTTTCACCATCTTGGTCAGGCTGGTCTTGAACTCCTGATCTTGTGATACACCTGCCTGAGCCTCCCAAAGTGCTGGGATTACAGGCATGAGCCACCACGCCCAGCCAGTAGTCTCTCTTAAATACACCGAAGCAAGTTTATCTGCATATAATACAAGGTGAAGTAAATGCTGAAACATTGGGACACTTTAATACTCTAGTGGAATATCCTCTTTAAAGATTATGAATGCTCTACCACTGTATAAATATGTATAATAATTATACTCTAGAATAGTACTATCTAATATGGTGGCTACTAGCCAGACGTGGCCAAAGTTAAATTCCATTTAAATTAAAAATTGAGGTTTTCAGTTACACTAGCCACACTTCAAGTGTCAGGTAGTCACATATGGCCATAGACTAGCTTACTGTATTGGACAGCACTGCAGAAAGTTCTATTAGATAGTGCTACTCTACTCTAGTTTACTGTTTTATAAGAATAAGTTAGATAAAAGAATGGAACAGCATGGACTCCTGTTTCCCAAGTATTAAGGCTCAAGCTTGACAGCTGTCAGAGGGACTATTGTTATATGACAGCCAACTTAAATCACTGAAGGCCCACTGCTGCTTTATGAACACAGATTTAGGATATTTCCTCTGATTGAATAATAAATACACTGTAAGAAAGCTCTCAGAGCACAAGCCTATTAAATTGTTACCTGAGTCCAACAGAAGGGGCATGTCAAGGGTCTGTTTCTTTTCTTTTAGGAAACGTGGACCCTTTCCCCAGGCAGGCTCAGTGCCTTGCTGCTCGCTAGTTGTTAAAAGGTGGGCCTCCTTTTGATTATTTTCAAATTGGTCCAGATGTTCATTTTGTGTACCCCTGCCCAAACAAATCTGTAGAAACGTAGAGCTAAACACACGCAACATTCCTTATTTCCTAGGATTGCTGCTTCTTGCCCCTTATCCTCTACTATGAAAAGCTGATTATTTGCCAAATTCTCCAAGTCATACTTTAGCTTCCTCCCATAAAACACAGAGGTCAAAATGTGTTTTGAACACACAGGTTGTTTCTTTAACACAAACGTACCACAGCATGGGAGTTTCGGTGAAAGAGAACAGTAAAGAGAATAATATTTAATAGTCATTTGTATTTTTCATAGACACATATTTAGGGTTTAGAGAATTCAAATGCAGACATGTTTATAGTCAGGTACTAGACCAGTGGAAGAGATCTTATTTCAGGGAAAAAGTAAATTCTGATGGGTTGAATCAAGTTAGGTCATCATTAAAAAAACAGTTCAGTATCAGTATTTCCATTTATACAGCAAGGCATTTATGAAGCCAGAAGAGGAAAACATCTTAGTTTTTTTCAGTGCATTGTTTTCTGTATGGAATTTGCAGTCTGTGTGGGGAATGAGAAGCTGTGACAGAGCTTTTGAAATACTGCCCTTGGGTTGTTTCTTTATTTAGGTAAGGAAGAGCTGCAGGAAGATGGTGCTAAGATGTTGTATGCAGAGTTCCAAAGAGTGAAGGTGCAGACACGGCTGGGCACAAGACTGGACTTAGACACAGCTCACATCTTCTGTCAGTGGCAGTCCTGTCTCCAGATGGGGATGTATCTCAACCAGCTGCTGTCCACTCCTCTCCCAGAGCCAGACCTAACTCGGTAAGCACCATGGGAAACTTTAGTTCAGATGGAAGCACACAAAAGTAAATACAGTACTTTCACTTATATTTAAAGCAACAAAGTTACTTAAAAAAAAAAAAAAACCTAATCTTAGTGTAATTGATTTTGAGTCAGTGTTACAGCTGAAGAGCTAGAAACAGGAAAAATATTAAATTTCCATATTCTTGAAGAATGTTTCCATGATTCAATCCAATTTTAAAACATCAGTTCCTTTAAGTAAAACATTAATATGTGGGAGAGGGGAGGTAATTGTTGGTAGGATATAACTCTCTCCTTTCCTCTTCTTTAAATGTCACTTTGTAGAGCCTTTTTCTGATAACCCACCCTAGTGAGACATACTGTCTACCCTCATTCACTCTAGTCCTGTTACTCTGTATTTTTTTAACTGCATTCCTTACCACCTGGCATATGGCTTACTCATTCATTCAAATATTAAATGCCTACCCTGTGCTAGGGTGTAGGGACAAAAACAGAATCTCTGCTCTAATGGAGCTTTCATTCTAAGTGAGATGATGAGTAGATGCCCAAGTGAACTTAACATAGGATGTTTGCTTTACCAGGCAAGAAAGACAATAAGGGAGTTGAGCCTATGTGCCACAGAGTAATTATAATGTTTGTCTGTGGAGTTTAAGCTGGGTATCATAAAAAGAAATGACAGCAGCAGTAGGGTGTGGAGCAGTGAAAAAAGTGATAGGATCAATGGATTGGACATCTTGCTAACTGACCATCCAGGAGGTACTTGAGGGAGAGATGAAGATAAAAAGGAGATAGATTATGTTTTGTTTGTCTCTCCACTCAGATGTAAACTCTATGGGTGGAGGGGCTTGTCTATTTAATTTGCTGTTGCAGCCCCAGTGCCTTCAATACTTTGAATGAGGATATATGGAGGCATACAAAATATGGTGGGACTTTATGTATTTCAAGGTAAAAAGCCTCCTGGCAGTAAACAGTGTTGTTAATGTATCTCTAGGCCTTATATCTGAGCTAACACAAATAAGACTAATTGGTCTTTGACCCATGGATTCTTTATTTCTTTTATTTAATAATTTAAGGTCATTCTTGACTGGATCCTCTTTAGTTACCACAAATCCTTTTAAAACAAAACAGGAAACACAAAACCAAACAGTTCTCTTAATTATGATTTAAAGAGCAGGACTGTTCTTTAATCTCAGCATAACCAAGGCTTTTTACAGAGATTTTACACTGATTAAATGATGGTTCTACATGGATTGCTGAGGTACCAGTTCATCAGCTTTGTCCATAACTAATAAACTTGTGGATTCCAATTAATCTCATCTTCTATTTGTGAAGGTTTTTAGTCCCAATGAATGACCTTGCAAATGATGCCAATAAATTTTCTCATGTTCTAACAAACCACCTGTTTGGTTTATCAGGGTCATTTTAAATTCCTTTTCTTTAAAATTAAAGTGTTAAAGACACCTGCTCAGCCTGGGACTAACTGCAGAACCAGCTAAGCATGCATCATGTAATTTGTTGATGAAAAGTTTTTAAGTATCACCAGCAAAGAATCTTTGTCATACCAGCTCAGTTCCTTCCTTCAAAGAACAGATTATTCTTAAGTAATTTCAATAATATTATAGAGCAATAAGAGCTCTCATTGTTTAGATGCATTTGTTGAAGCTATGTCAATGGTGGTTATCCTGTTGCACTGAATTAGTTCTTTAACAACATACTGTTTTCTCCCTTTGAACAGACTGTACAGTGGAAGCCTGGTGCACGGGCTATGCCAACAACTGCTAGCATCGACCTCTGTAGAAAGTCTCCTGAGTATGTGTCCTGAGGCTAAGCAACTTTATGAACATCTATTCAATGCCACAAGGTCATATGCCCCCACTGAAATATTCCTACCAAAAGGTAAATCAAATTCAAAAAAAAAAAGGCAGAAGAAACAGAATACCAGCTGTTCTAAGAACAGAGGGAGAACCACTGCACACACCAAGTGTTGGTACAAGGGAAACAACCGGTTTGGGTTGTTAATGGTTGAAAACTTAGAGGAACACAGTGAGGCCTCCAACCTTGAATAAAATTCAGTTTGCATCAAACTAGATGTATTTAATATAATCCTTACTTAAAATTATTCTGTTACCTCCCTTGAAACAATTAACTTTTTCTTTAGGACTAACCTGTTAGGGGATAAACATCACAACAATCTGAATTCCAAGTTATTTTGTATTTTGCTTTTAATAAATACAACCTGATTTAAGAAACTTTTGTATTTCTAAATATGTTTGAAACCATGTTTATACTTCTCACGTTCCACTTCAGCAAGTTAACGGTAATATATGCTATATGCTTTAAATTGCTGCAGTTTAGCCAGCTACATTCTCAGAAAGAGTAGAAGTCTCACTCAATTATTGCCTTTAAGTAGCAGCTGGTTATCATTTCAAAAATTTTTAAGAACAGTTTCCTCTTTGTACTTTCGTATGAAGTCTGGGCAATGAAAGGTAGAGAAGTGAGGATGCCAGACAGAAAATGTCTCTACTAAAAGTAAGTACTTAAGTCAATGAGACCATGACAGGATTGAAGAGCACTTTAGGTACACTCCAGGTTTTAAAGCAGAAGTTGAAACTAATGGCCCCAGCCAAATAAGAAACAGCATCCTGAGCTGTTAGACCTAGAGGAGGAGGAAACAGTGAGAAGTGAAAATATCAGAGATATATGCAGCAATACCAGACTCTATGCCCTCTTTATACTATAGATTTTGACCCATTAATGAGATGTGAAAGTAATGAGTCACGGCCATTATTTTTTAATGAAAAAATTAGAATGGAAAATATCAGATATACATATCATGTATTAGGTCATTGTGTAAAATGTATTCCTTACTGTGGACTGTAGTGAAAAAGTTTAAAAGGTACTGCTCTGGAAAATACTGCCAAATAGAGGCTACTAAAATTAGAAATACCTGAAGAGTTGTGAAGGTGCAAGCCAGTTCCAAATAAGAACTTGAAAATAAAGAGAACCAAGTAGAATAAATGCATTGGGCAAGATCCGAAAATATATTCAACCTTCATTTTACTTGTATTCATACAAATTGTGTTCTTCCTTCTGTACTCTCTCACTGGTATATTCCATCAGGAATAGCCCTAAAGGTAGCTTTAAAGCTGCCATTTTGAGCAGGCCTATGTACAGTTCCTAATATCTGATAAACAATTTTCTTTACTTTCCTAGAAGTACCATACTCTTAGAGGAATAAGCCCAGCATCAGCCAGTGTCAAACACACACCTGCCAAGTGTTGACTGGGTTTCTCCATTTACAAACGACACAATACATCATTTGCTCCTAGAATATTCAAACCTAACAATTACTTTGTTAAATAAGAGTTCTTGAAATAAGGAAATTTTTATTATTTTCAGAGGATTACATGGGAGTTCTTCAGTAAGGTTATTTTTATAACCTTACTAACAACCATCTCCAAAGAGATAGTTATTCCCAGAAGAATCAAGAAAAGAGCAGTCAAGTACATCTATTTTTGAAAAGAAATGTTACTGGAAAATAATGTATCTAATGGGGACTATAAACATGTCAGACCCGTGCTGGGTGTGTGGCTCATGCCTGTAATCCCAGCACTTAGGAAGGCCAAGGCAGGCAGATTATTTGAGGTCAGGAGTTCAAGACCAGCCTGGCCAACATGGTGAACCCCATCTCTACTAAAAATACAAAAATTAGCCAAGCATCATGGCAGGCACCTGTAGTCCCAGCTACTCAGGAGGCTGAGGTGGGAGAATTGCTTGAACCTGGGAGACAGAGGCTGCAGTGAACCGAGATAGCGCCACTGTACTCTAGCCTAGGTGTCTCAAAACAAAAACAAAAACAAAACAAAAAACACACACACACACACTAGACCTTTGTTATACCAAATCCTCCCTACCTTGATTCCTGGAGGTTTGAGGCTAATCTGGAGATTATATTAATATAACTGTCCCATTTCCTGGGTTGTCATCAACACTGCTTCTTAAAACCACTGAATTACCTATCATGTTTTTCTTTGATTAAAAGTGTCCTCCTCCAGCAGAAGTAGTAAGTCAGGTTCCTTTCTCTAACCATGGCACTCAGGACCATTCCACTGAAAATTATCCAGCCTTGCAGTAAAGGAGTGAAAGTCTAATAATGTCCCTTTAAGCATACTACCCTGGTGTATACCTTCTCCTACATATATTAGATGAGAGGTCACAGGCACTTCACAGGAGTATGTAAGGTGGTTCACCAAAGAATGATGACATAGCACCTGAACCCCCTGCAGAAGACATTCTTGTTTAAGCTGCTTGGGAGACAACATACAATGAAATGACAAAAGATTATTTTATTAGGTTGGTGCAAAAGTAACTGTGGTTTTTACCATTATATAAAGTATTGTCTGTCAGATGCAAAATGGCAAAGTGCAGACTGAATACTACAATAAGGAAACAGCAGTCACCAGGATGAGAGGTTAAATCACAGGAAGATTCTCATGCCTGGCTTTTGACCTGGCTTTAAAGAATAGGAATTTTAAAATTCAGATCAGATATACATTAGGAACACCTGTGTAGAAGCAGAATGTTATACATCCCATATTCCCTTTCCAAAATCTAGTTTCCTGTGTTTGCAATCAAGTGATTAGGTCCCGCTCTTTCTAATTCAGTTCTAACAAATGAAATCTCATCTTAGGCTTTGGAAATTGTCTTCAGTTAGCAGCTCAAGTAACAAAAGGAACTCTGGGCAGCTAAGATGAATAAATTTTAGAGATAAAGCTGAAGAGACAGGAAAACTTTTACTATAACCTAATCATGTTCTGTATTTAGTGGTGATAAAATTATATGTGAAGTCTATTTTGTACAAGCACTTTTTGAGACACCTGGACCTTGAAAGTTTAATATACATCCTGTAAATATAATCACAGGTCTTTCATGCTATTTGATCATGGGGAAAGAATTCAAATTAACCTTTTAGCATCTGAATTTGAATTTCAGAAGATAAAGACCATAGCTAAAAAGCCCTCAGAATTCTTTCTCCTTTGTGCACAAAAGGAAATAAATCAATGACTATGCCTCAGTTGCCCTACCTGCAAAGGATTTTAACAGTCCAAATTATTGTGTAAAAGATAAAATAACATGTATTTTTAAGTTACTTAACACAGTGCCTGATACTAAAAATGTGTTAAGTGATGGCCATTGTTATATCCCCAGTGAAAAGCCAGGGCAAAGCAAGGAATGTGGGAAGAAGTGAGTGAGTGTTAAGCAGTACAAAGATTAAGACAACGTTTGAGACCAGAATTGCCATAGGTTTAAGAGCAGAATTTTGCAGAGGCAAAAGAGATCAACACTATCAACTATGGTGAAGAAGAGAGACGGGCAGGAATGTGAGACTATTATAGCAACTCCAGCAGTAGCCGCACTGGAAAGGGTAGAAAACTACCAAGAGAATTTCAATGGGCAGCCAAGCTCAAACTTAGAAAATAATGAAAAAAGACTAGAAGGATTTATCCCCATGTGAGTACCTGTCCCCCTTTAGCCCTTTTTCCTGTTTTCAGAGTTTTCTGTAGTGTTTTTAAAGCTCAATTTGAAAGAGCCCTTGACATGTTTAAAGACAGGAAAAGGTGGCCAGGTGCAGTGGCTCACACCTGTAATCCCAGCACTTTGGGAGGCCGAGGTGGGCGGGTAACGAGGTCAGGAGATCAAGACCATCCTGGCTAACACGGTGAAACCCCATCTCTACTAAAAATACAACAACAAAATTAGCTGGCGAGGTGGCAGACGCCTGTAGTCCCAGCTACTTGGGAGGCTGAGGCAGGAGAATGGCGTGAACCCAGGAGGCAGAGCTTGCAGTGAGCCGAGATCATGCCACTGCACTTCAGCCTGGGCGACAGAGCAAGACTCCGTCTCAAAAAAAAAAAGAGAAAAAGGTGAAGAGCAGATATTACCATTTCCTAGGAATTTCCTATTCCTGCAACTACTAGCGTCATAAACCTGGCCCTACTCCATAATCCTAAGGAGGCCAAACCCGGTTTTACCCTTAGCAAGGTTGCCAGATTTCACTGGGTGCTGCTCTCTACCACATGCTGTTTGGCTGGCTGGCGTACCATGAACCTGAGCAGCACCTGGAAAGCCATCACTACCAAGACCAGAAGGTTCCACAAAAAGATAAACTTTCAGTGGTGCCTGACTCAAAATGTGACACTGTATTTTCAATAAGATAGATGTGGGGTACTTGGTGTTTATCTCATGTCTTTTAATGACACACTTCAGTCATCACAGCTGAAAGTGATTCTGCATCTTGTACCAATTTGAAATTAAATACTACTCTTGGAAAAATGCCACCCCACTTCCAGCAGCAGCTTTCTGAGCCATACAGGATAAGCTGCTTTTGCATTTCTTTCCAGAGGTATGAATAATACTAAATTCAAGTCCATCCAGCTGTAAAATTTCTAAGATGAGAACTTCATGTTGAGGAAGGAAGTTTTAAAATTTAAAAGGCATGACTGCACGACAGTCTGTTAAAATGGGAGAAGTGAATGAGATAATACACGAAAGAAGAATTTCCAGCTAGTTTCACTGGATTCTGTTTTTAGGGAGAGAAATCAAATGAAAAAGGAACATGTTACAATGCACATTCAATCTCTTCTATTCCTGCTACTCTTGAAAACATTCTATTTGGTTAAAATAGCTTAAGTCTTTCTCTCAAAATATAAATATATTTTTATATTTATGTATATATGCACATATATAGTCACCTTTTGGTATCTGTGGGAACTATGCAGATATGTTTTGGTTTAGAATGTTCTGTTCTGAGAAAATGAGTTAGTGACTATATTTTTTTCCCTAAGACTGAGCTGTTAGGATAGTTTAGTTTCTACTATTACTAAATGTTGTCTTCTCTAAGCAAGATAATATACTTTAGCCTATTCAGATTAAGTTTTGTTTCTCTGGGTTTGTACAACCAATAGGAGGGAAACCTCCACTTCTCTTCTGCATCCAAGAGGTAGAAGTGAGCCCATCAACCACACAGGAGAAGACTGCTTCAGATGGATAAAAAATTGGGTGAGCAGAGAGAGAGAGAGATAGGAAGCACAATTCAGATGGGACAGCAGATCAGAATACTCCACCTACTGTAAGAACAAGAAGACTTGATAATGTGATGGCATGTCCTCCTGGTTGATGATGTTTTAACAACAGTCTGAGACACTCTGACTTTCTCTACATGGGGGCCTTGACGGAGACTCAGAGTAGTCACTGACATCAAATCTGCTACCAAGTGCATCCATGCAAGAGAGAATATACTGTTGGGAGATTGGAGGGTAGAGAAAATTGGTGCCACTTCCTTTCTAATCCACTGAATGCAAGGTACAGGCCTATTTTCCTCTTTTTGAATATCTAAATGAGGAGGCAAACTTTCTACAAAGGGCCAGATAGTAAATATTTTAGGCTTTACAGGTCATATAGTCTCTTGCAACGGCTCACCTTTGCTGCCATAGCATGACAGTGCCAATAAAAAATATTGTAAATGAATGTGCATAGTTGTGTTCTAATAAAACTTTATTTACAAAAATAGGCAACAGGAGAATCTGACCTGCATGGCGTAGTTTCTTTCTTTTCTTTCCTTTTTCTTTTTTTGAGACAGAGTCTTGTTCTGTCTCCCAGACCAGAATGCAGTGGCGCAATCTAGGCTCACTGCCTCCCAGGTTCAAGCAGTTCTGGTTCTTAGCCTCCCAAGAAGCTGGGATTACAGGGATGCAACACCACGCCCTACAGATTTTTGTATTTTTAGTTTCGCCATGTTGGCCAGACTGGTCTCGAACTCCTGGCCTCAAGCAACCTGCCTTCCCCACCCTCACAAAGTGCTGGGATTACAGGTGTGAGCCACCACGCCTGGCCATAGTTTCTACACCAAAACTAAATAATAGCTCCATGTGGGTGAGTTAAACAACATTAAATTAAACTATTTCCCTAACTTGTAATACCTCTAGCTGATGCATGGACCATCCAACCATCCAGACCCACTCCATATAGAAAAATACAAAATCTAATGTAATCCTATTACGCAACCACACAGATGAATGAGAGACAGAAATAGGAATTAAAACATTCTAATTTATAACTTCTTAAAATTGATCTAATACTGCTTAAATGTAAAGTTTGTCATGTCTTTCCTATCAGACATACATTTTCTACACAGTCACCTATTTGTAAGACGCACATATCTTGTGTTTCACAGTATGCCTGCAAGATGCAGACCTGACAAGAGCAATGGTCCAGGCATTATATGGTATTTTATTTATGACCATAAGATGGCACCAAATTGTCACTTGTCAACTAAAGGGCACTTTGATATACTTATCACAGAGAAAACTTTAATAGAAAATTCTTTAATGTAGTTGAGAAGATTAGTAATTTTTTAAAAAACTATTAAAAGGCATATTTTCAAAACCTACAAATCCAGAGCCCAAAAATGGATCTCTGGAATTTATATAGAACGATTTGCTCAGTTTCTGGCATTGAGTGCTCATAACAATGAGATATGGTTTCTACTCAAAAGGTAGAAACCTTTGAGTTTTAAATTTGCATTACTAAGTAGAGCAATGCAACTATTCCTTAAGAAATAATGATGCTAGGGCACCTTTGCATTAAATATGAAAAGAAGTTCTGTCAGGCCTAACAGCCATGAAGGCCATGAAGGCCTAACACCACAGAAATGCGAGCCTTTGTCAGTATATTTGTCAGTTTGGCCAGATTTGAGTAAAACAGGATAGGAATAGCAAACTCAGGTGTGTACAGTGACCTGCACATGAAACACCATCTACCTGAAGCAGCTGTGCAAGCACAGGCTGTTACATCATATATGCTCATGTGTACACGAGAACACCAGCAGATTTACATTAGAAAAGGATTTCTAAGGATAAAAACTAATGGCTCAAATAATTGTTTTCACTTTTCTCCCCAAACTTTGACACTTAATTTATGAAAGAGATTACCAAATTTCTGTTTAGATTTATCAACAAGTATTTTCAACTTAAATTTTAATGCTTTCTAAAACATAAAATCCCACAATTTTATAAGTTATATGTAAATATTTTTTATTTTTAACTTTAAATAAGTTATATGCAAACTTATTGCTACATTTAAAGAGTGTTTACAAGAAGTTAGGCTGGGCGTGATGGCTCATGCTTATAATCCCAGCACTTTGAGAGGTCAAAGTGGCTCCTGGGCTCCTGCTTGAGCCCAGGAGTCTGAGACCAGCCTGGGCAACATGGCAAAACCTAATCTCTACAAAAAAATACACAAAATTAGCTAGGTATGGTGTCATGTGCCTGCAGTCCCAGCTACTCGAGAGGCTGAGGTAGGAGGATCACTTGAGCCCAGATGTCCAGGCTGCAGGAAGCCATGATCACACTACAGAGCAACACCCTGCCTCAAACCAAAAAAAAGTGTTCAAGAAACTGTACACCACCCCACCCCACCCCCACACACACACTATAGAAATCTGGAAAGGTTATTCTTGTTGGCATTTCACTGGGCTTTGAAGTAGAGGTAAAAGCTCTGATTCTTAACATTGGGACAGAGAAAAAAGGATTTCAACTTAAAGTAACACTGTCCACAATGATCTCAAAGTCGACTGTACTAGAGCATTGTGTAGGAGACGAGACTAGAAAGGCCAAAAGAATTACACGTAAAATTTAAAAAACTAAACAGGCCAAGTGCTATGGCTCGTGCCTGTAATCCCAGCACTTTGAGAGGCTGAGGCACGTGGATCACCGGAGGTCAGGAGTTTGAGACCAGCCTGACCAACATGGTAAAACCCTGTCTCTACTAGATATGCGAAAATTAGCTGGGCATGGTGGCACATGCCTGTAATCCCAGCTACTCGGGAGGATGAGACAGGAGAATCACTTGAACTCAGGAAGCAGAGGTTGCAGTGAGCCAAGATTGCGCCACTGCACTCCAGCCTGGGCTGTTTAACAGAGCAAGACTCCTTCTCAAAAAACAAACAGCCGGGCACGGTGGCTCAAGCCTGTAATCCCAGCACTTTGGGAGGCTGAGACGGGCGGATCACGAGGTCAGGAGATCGAGACCATCCTGGCTAACATGGTGAAACCCCGTCTCTACTAAAAATACAAAAAACTAGCCGGGCGACGTGGCGGGCGCCTGTAGTCCCAGCTACTTGGGAGGCTGAGGCAGGAGAATGGCGTGAACCCGGGAGGCGGAGCTTGCAGTGAGCTGAGATCCGGCCACTGCACTCCAGCCTGGGCGGCAGAGCGAGACTCCGTCTCAAAAAAAAAAAAAAAAAACAAAAAACCAAAAAAAAAAATCAACATTGTTTTCTACTCTTCTGCCACAATTACTCATTCAGAGTAAGTAGCTGTTTTCTAATGGTAATGTTATTTACTCACTGGGGTTTCCTCATGTGGCATACCTTAAGCTATGTGGTTCGTTGACACACACATAAACATACATACACACACTCTCACCTCTTAGAAAGTGTCTTACTGCAAGTATCAAAAAAAAGTGCTACCAGTAATTTAGATCAGTGTTTTCCAGTCAGTAACCTTAATAACAGATTCACTATTAACATTCGATAACAAAGGAGATAGAAATATTATCTTGTCCTTCTGCATTTTGAATTTATACAACTGTTTGCTGATTAATAACTATGCTAAAGGAAAGTTTTTAAAGGAAATCTTATTCTATCAAAGCTGAGTTTACTTTCACTTACTGCTTAATTTAACAACAACAAAAAAATGGATGCTTGTTTTTCTACTAGCTTATCATTAGTCAGCCATAGCTTCAACACATCCAGCTGGGAAATCTCAAGGACACAACAAGCTTTACATTTCAGATGGACCTGTGTCCCACTAAACTCTGCTTAGCTTAGGTTCTTCTGCTAATAGCTCTACTATTCAAGCCAAAGGCCACAGACTAGTATCTTTTCCATTTTCCTTTTCTCCTATCCAGTCACGTCAATGTTCTCTCTCAGAAGATACAAATTCAAGGCTGGGCACAGTGGTTCACACCTAATCCCAGCATTTTGGGAGCCCAAGGCTGGTGGATCGCCTGAGCTTAGGAGTTCGAGACCAGCCTGGGCAACAAAGTGAAACCCTGCCTCTACTAAAAATACAAAAAAATTAGCCAGACATGGTGGTGTGCACCTGTAATCCCAGATACTCAGGAGGCTGAGGTGGAAGGATCACTTAATCCTGGGAGGTAGAAGTTGCAGTGAGCCGAGATTACACCACTGCACTCCAACCTGGGGGACAGAGTGAGACCCTGCCTCAAAAAAAAAAAAAAAAAAAAAGACAATTCAAATTCCATGCCTTTCTCTCCATCCTGACTGCCACAGCTCAATCATCCCTTTACTCCTTAAGCTTCCTTGAGTTTCTAATTGGTCTCCCTATTTCAGTCTTCACAACTGATCCTCTCTGCTTCCGTCAGCATATTACGATACAAAAATCTAAACTCACATCAAACTCTTGAAATGCCATGGCATGGTATCAGACAAATCAATTGTCTCTGCTTTCACCATTAGGCTTCTGCCTCTCTCTCCAACCCTTCACACTGTACCTCCTGTCTTAACAGTGTCAAACTCACTGTGGTTTTCAGAGATTCCTTCTAGCCCCTACCACCACCTCTGCAGTGGCTTTGCAGTTTGGCTGCAATGTCCTACTGCTTCTCAGCTGGAGTTTCCCAACTTAAAATTTGATTCAGCTGTCACTAGTTCTAGGCAATTTCCATGACAAATTTCTTTGAGGATCCCATGAAGTTATTTGTCTCCTTCAGCTACTGTAGCATTCTGGACAACATTTACCATCCTACTGGATATATTTCACATTGGTCTCCAGAACTGACTGAAAACTTCCTGAAGGCATGATACTACTTTTTTCTTTAAATCTAAACCCACAACAATGTTTATGGACAACTGTATCTACATTAATACCAGGGACTGGCTAACCATTATCCATTATTAACAATAACCAACTCTTGACAACCAAAACCCAAAATAATGTCATTAAATAAGAGTTAATGGTTCAAGTGGTAACTGAGCTCAAGGAATCTTAACCATCAGAGTGATCTGTCTGTCCAATCACATACTAGTTAAGGATGAATATCCATACCACGTTTTAGTATGCAAATCAGCTGCTGTTTGGATTGCAGGAGCTCAGTCTTAAAAAGTGCTTCGAAGATTTTCAAATGCCAGCGTCAAGGAAATATCTAGTGAAATGTGCACTGGACTCATTTTAATCTATGTGTATTTTTAAAGTAAATGGGCAAAGATCCCTATTAACTTTCTTGTAATAGCTTATTAGCAGTAATATCCCCTGCTATCTGTGTTCATGGGCTCCTATAGGGCAGGGATGCCATCATCGTTCTACTTCTAGCACACTCCACATACTAAATAAATGTAATGAAAAGATAACCAGTTCATCATCTAACTTCATGGATGAGTCATATGCGGAAGTGAATCACCAAGTGACAGAGGCAGAAAGCAAGGTAAAGTTAATTAGGTTTCCTAAATATTAGTTTATTGTTTGCCTCCAACTCATTTCAGTGAGAAACTATTTTTAAGTGTGACCAATACATACTTTACTTATGTAGTGTATCAAGGAGACCAAAACTTAAGTGATCTCAAAAAGACTACCAATGTAAAATACATACCCTACATGGACATGACAGGTAAATAATGTGTCTTATTCTTGTGAGGGTGGTTACTGCTATATAAACAAAGCCTATATCCTGAAAGGGGAGGGTCTTTGGGTTGCATGGTTTCACTTTTGTTTCATCTCTGGGTTATGCAATGTCCAGCATAAATGTGACACAACATGTTCAGCCTTGTTCTGTGTGGCCAGTTTTGATCACTTCAGAACTCTTTACCTCATCAGTGCATTATTTTAAGTTCTTTTCTTTTCTTCCCTGATGTTTAGCCATTATGGGGTCAAATAACTCCGTAAGGTAGTCTAACAGGGAAAAACATCAAATAAGTTAGTATTGTTAGGGACTCTAGCAAGTCCTAGGATTAGGAAATGGGGTAAAAATTTAAAATTTAGATACCAGCACATTTAAATCATCCATGTCAACTTGGATTAATATATTATGGAAAATTGCAATCTGGATCTGTACTGTACATTCAACTTCTTTTTAAATCATAGATTCTGTGTACTATGCATTCTCCAGCATCCATATGGATAATTTTAATTTCTGTATCTTCAGCATCCATATGGATAATTTTAATGCTAACAGTCCCCACTGGGATGCCATTAACTTAAGAAATCATTTTTATTTTTATAGTACAAAGCAAATGAATGTATAGGCATATTTATTTCAATCAAGTCATAATCTGAACCTAAAATGCAAAGCAAAAGATTAACGTGCATTTAATACGTATTTCAAGTCTTTGTAACAGAGAAGAAAAATCATTACAAAATTAAGGTATGAGACATCAAGTCACTAATGATAGAGTTGATTAGACAATGGCTTCCATGTTCCATCTAATGACATGGAACAATGTACATTTGACAATTCAGCCTTAAAGGGTTAAGTAGAATAAACTTCAGGCAGCTCCTTACACTCAACTGCCTCAGTAACAAGACTCAAAGAATAGATATTTTCCCTATCAATGACAATAGTTCAGTGCTAACACTTGCAGTTTAATATTGGATAAAAGCTAAGGAATGGTTCATCCTGACAGATTATAAAAGACAAAACTTACCAGCTTCAAGAAGGATTAAACCTCTAAGAATTGGGACCCATTTCTGTTTATAGATAGAAATATTCAACAGAAAAATTTCTAATTTTAAATTTCTGGCCCACATACTCAAAACAAATGACCTATACCTCATCAAGCTTCTATGAAAACTGATGGCATTACACACAAAATTCATCATTTCCCTAGCATGCCCAATGAAACAAAAAGAAGGTACAGAACATGTGATGAAAGTAGAAGAGACAGACTCAGGTTTGTGCTAAAATCTAGGCCAAAGAAGCTTCAGATGCACACAGAGCAAGGCCAGCAAAGAATCTTCCACATATACTCTGGTTCATAAACCATCTGCTTGGGTTTGGGGACTTTTTATTCTTTAAGTCCAGTAGCCTATACTTCCTAAGAAATATGATTAAAAACTACATAACAGCAAAAATATTAAAATAGAATTACTTAGCTGAGGTATTTGGATTTATATTTAGAGGATGACAAAATGATATTTGACAAAGTATATAGTCTCCTTTAACTCAAAAAGGAAGACATGTTAATATAATTTATTATAAACTTCAGCCCAATCAGTCTTAAATGTTTTTGACTCTATGACTAAGTGTTAATTATGGACAATGTTATCCTAGAATACTACTTGATAGCCCTGCATTAATTCTGCTATACCAAAGACATACCTTTTTAAAATTAAATTAAATTAAATTAAATTAAATTAAATTAAATAAAGCAACCATTTACACTTACTAAGAAAAACAAAAATTTACTTCAAATTGTAGTATAGGCTTTTCAATCACAAAAAGAAAGAAAAGAACAGTGATCTGACAGTGGTCACATCCTGTGCAAAAAATTTGATACAAAAATGGTAGCACATGGTATCTGAGGTGCTTACATTACAGGAAAAAGGAAATACAGTAGCTGAAATATGGCACTCCTGGGAATCAACTTCTAAACCAAATAGAATGCCTTTGAAATGATTAAATTTATTTGTGTATTAGTAAGAAAGCCCCACCACCATAAATAGTACAATATTTAAAAATAAAAAAAAATATATCTATCTAAGATAGATAGTGTATTTATACTGTTAGACTTCTTTAAGTGCAGAAGGTGGTTTAGGTTTTGCCCTTTTTTTTTAAATTAAATAACTGACCATATACTTTATAAAGTTTCACTCAATCACAAAAGCCAATTATATCAAGGAATATGATATCAAAGTTGCATAATTTCATGTGGGACTGCCAGCAGGTTAAAGTCTTAAGTCTTTAACATTAATGTTCATTTTTAGTCAATCAATAGTTAAAAAGTTCTCAAATCTTCATATCCTCTTGAACTTGCCCTTCTAAATGATCCTCAGACTGCAATTTCTAGTTTGCAAATAAAATAATGCAATATGCATCATACTTCAAGAAAAGATGATGATGTCGAACTAACATGCTTCTGGATCTTTTCCCTGCTCCTTTCAACCTTCTTTATAATTTCTGCCACTATGCACACTGATGAGGTGAGACCCAAAAGAAACAACAGATCTGCAAGAGAAAATAAGTTGGGTTTTACATTTCTTTGAAACTTACAGTTGCAAAGCTTAATAGCTTACATTTTCTAGCATTTTACCAATTTTTTTTTTTTTGAGGCGGAGTCTTGCTCTGTTGCCCAGGCTGGAATGCAGTGGTGTGATCTCGGCTAACTGCAACCTCTGCCTCCCAGGTTCAAGCCATTCTCCTGCCTCAGCCTCCCAAGTGGCTTAGATTACAGGCATGTGCCATCATACCCAGCTAATTTTTGTATTTTTAGTAGAGATGGGGTTTCACCATTTTGGATAGGCTCGTCTCGAACCCCTGACCTCAAGTGATCTGCCTGCCTCAGCCTCCCAAAGTGTTGGGATTACTGGCATGAGCCATGGCGCCTGGCAACCACAGCTTTCAAATACATTGTTTCACAACTATTCCATAACGCAGGCACAATCACCCTCAGTTAAAAATAAGAAAAGAAAAAAGATATTAAATGACTTATCCAAAGTCATATAACTAGGAAAGGCAGCAGCCAGAATTAGAACCTAAGTCCTCTGACCACTTTCCCTGAAACCTTATGTGGCTAGCCTTTATCAGTAACACCAACAAAAGGAGTTTTTTCTTTCATAGATCACACAGCCCTTTAAAAAAGTACTGTATCAACAGTAGTAGACAATTTGAATGAAAATGCCTATCTGAAGATTAAAAATTTGACATTACTATGTTCTATTTCAAAGCATAGAAAACTTGTCTTTACAATAGTATCCACACTATCTCAATTCTTATTTACTGCTTGGAAAATTGCAGATGTTTCCTTAAAATGCCATTTTTTTAAAAAAGGGGAAGCAATGTGAATATGGAATTAAAATACTGAAATTCAACTAGTTCAATTTCAAGGTAATTTTAACTTGTAACGAAAAATACAGTGACACTGTATAACTATTTTCATAAATACCCAAATTAAGAATTCAATAAAGGATAGCATTATTGTCAAACACATCATTCCTCACACTTACATAGGAAAACTGACTTTTAAATGCACTGTATTATACATATAATAAATGGTAACGTAAGAATAATGTGTAATTTCCAAATAATCTTTATAAAACATTCTGCTATTTGGGTCAGACTGACATTTTGTGAAATTAGAATGTACAAACAAGAAAGAATAAGAAAGAATTATTAGTTTAACTACTGAAAATTCTAACTTTAAAGAAGAGAGCAACTTGGTTTTCAGGGAGATTAAGTCTAGTTTTCTCTTCATACAAGATGGCATAGTACATAAAAAGTTATAAACTATACAGCAGGTTTTGATTTGCTACATTTGAGAATCACATAATATGATTTTATAACAATTGATAACCTATGAAAAGCAAAACCAAAACCCTGGATTTAGGTGAGTAATTGTCGAGCTTTCCCAAATGAAAAAATTCCTTTTCAAATCAAGTGATTTACTTATTTTGCTATTTTAAAAGAATTTTAATGTTAAAACACATTAGAAAATATGATTTCTCTAAAATATATAAATGATAAAGATAACGTTTTCTTTACCCAGTATGCTTAGGCTCTCAGTCTGAAAAACCTTTTGAAGTGGAGGAAAGTAAATAACTAGTAATTGTCCCATGATGGATCCAAGAACTGCATAGCAAAACATTTTATTACTGCAGAGTCCAATCTCAAACACAGACTTGGTCTGTTGGCAGAGCAGAGAGTTCAATTATTACTCCTTGGTCACAGAAATAACTTCTTTATTATATTCACTTCTAATTTTTAATAAGCAGTATCACTTTATCACTGAATTCTACAGTGTCAATTCTATGAAATCTCTTAAATTTTACTTTTGGAATAATTCAGATGGAATAAGGGTAAATATTAAAGTAGCTTTTATTATATTTATCAAGAAAGGGCTTGCTTAAAAAAAAAGTGGCACTATGTAAATGAGAGCATTTTAACATCCCAAACATCAAGAAACTTTATTTGTTTTGCTAAATCATTTCTTCTTTTAACATCCCAAACATCAAGAAACTTTATTTGTAGTTTGCTAAATCGTTTCTATCCATTCTCACTAAGGTAGCTATCTAAAATCCTTTCTTGCAGAATGGACCTAATTATGTGTGTACTGAAAAAGTAAAACCACTTTTCTTAAAAAAATAATTACAGCTTCTTTAAAAATTGGTCAATTAGTGAGAATTCACTGTACTTGGAAGTTCTAGCATGGCAAATGGTAATATAGTTAAGGATTCATAAAGTGCTTTAAAGCTGAAATGAATAGTCACGCCTCAAATGAAACTAGTTTTTAAGGACAATATGCTCTAAAAAAGTACCACAAAGCTCTAGCCCATTATTTTCTATCAAAACACTTAGACCAACAAGCAGTAGTCACACCTTAAGATACAACAAGGAAAGAAAAACAAAATTAAAATGTCCTAAGCTTTGACACAATGACAGGAGTGATGGGAAAAAAATAGGCACAAAACAGCTATTGTACTCCTAGCAATACTGTCTTCTAAGATGAGATTAATAAAATCTCAACAGAACCTATGAGGTTTGTTCTATGCTCAGATAATGTTAACCACAATCTATCTTATAGCTATAGCCAGCTAAACCCAGACAACACCTGTGAATTATTAATACTTTTATGTTCTAGTCAGACATAAAGCTTACCTCCCGCAAATGCCCCATCCTCATTGTGACCAATGGCACATGTTTATAAGAAGGCTGTGTCTGGGGCTGCAATCGGTGGTTACAAAATTAAGCAAAGCTAAAAACCCATAATCTTTGCCTACTTATTAGAAAGCAGTCTACTCAAGTGAGTCAATCAAGTCAATCAACTAAGATCACCTAAACATACCTGGGATCTGGAACTTAGTGCATTGAACATGTCAAAAAACACAAAGCATGTGAAGGTCATTGTTGTGTCTCGAGGTGTAATCACATTGTCTCGTAGCTGTCAAGAGGTAATAACGAAATTACTTTTCAGTGGCTGAATTTAATGGATAAATAACATGCTTTTTAAAAAATATAAATATTTTCTTTCTATTAGGAAGAAATAGTTTTAGCCTAACATATGAAACATAAAAGCTACCCAAATTTCCTATAAATCACCTAGCGAATAGTTGTAATCTACATAATAAAAAGTAAAAAAAAACCTCATGAACTATATATTAGATATTAAAATACTGTTATTATTTAAAAATAAAGTGGCTGTATGATTTTAAGACTCAGGTTTTCAAAATTCTAAATTTTCATGTATTTTTATTGTATCTGATACTTCTCTGCAGATTTATTCTAATACATGAATCAATAATTTTATTTATCCATAAAGATGGAAATCAAACTCTTTTAAAATGTTCTTATCATATTTTTCACTAAAAGAGCACCCTTAACTTCCCAGCCTTCTGGGTAACCCATCAAAATAACTAAGAATCCTATTATATATATAGAATTCATGTTAATATAGCAGCTTGGCCAGTGAATATACCTCACGCCAGAAGACAAACAAAGTCCCACAAACAATGATTATTGATGAAACAAGTATTTTAAGTATCAAGTTTTTAGTCAAAATGCTGTCTTTCCAGTTGCGAGGAGGTTTACGAATGACATCTTTATCCACTGGTTCTACTCCAAGGCTTAAAACAAACAGAAAATAAATTACTTTCAAGTTTTAAGGTTTGGATTTGTTACTTTCACAACCTCACTAACCTCAATTATTCAGCAAATTAAATGCTTTCTTATGGAAACAAAATGTTGAATCATAAAGAAAACCTTGGCTATGATTATGCAAAATAACACTGATTTTGTCACTTTTCTCTCCTCTTTATTTGTTTGGCACAATTTGACAGGGGATAATCAACTTTCAAAAAACCATCCAATTCATTTATATGTAAGTTTACCTCAAATACAGTGTGAAAATACATGACCTACCAACTGAATTTTGAAGTTATCTTTCATATAAAGAGGTTTTGACTGGGATGATTTGCTGGAGTGGCCAAATGACATCTATCACTCAACTACTCCATTAGTATTAAATTTTTTTAAAAAGTTATGACACTCAGGTCCTCTAATACTTTCCCAAAGTCTCTAAAACTGACAACAGCAGAACCTAGATAATAACACTGAACCCAGAAATTTCTCCATTATATCCAATTTTTAGAAATAAAAGGCTTATTTACTTCCTGAGGACAGGGATAGCACCTATTCCTGATCTATTCCTGATCTATTCTTAGGCTAGGCATCTAACAGTGGAAAGGCTCAGATCTACACTGCATGCACACTCAAAAAGAATAAATAAAATATGCACATCACACAATTTATAATATAAATGTTAAAACATTTGCTGCAAAGTTTTCCAACACTGTCCATAAATCAAGTTTTAAAACTTAATTATCAGGGTAGCACACATTCCTTGTCTTTCTAGCTCATGCAATAAAAAACTCGTACCTCTGGGCTGGGGGTCCATCCATAATAATATTGATCCACAAAATCTGCATGGCATTGAGAGGATTAGGAAAGTTCATTAATGTAGCCAATGAGATTAAAGTTAATGCTGCTATACTCCTGTTGAAAAGAGAGTCATTTAAAAATATCAGCACAGTAAATCTGTTGATTCTATGATACCACTTAAAAATCTCGTTACTACTATGCTTTTAAAGGAAGACTGTTTCAAGTAAACTATTCTTCATTCATGTGGACATTTTAAAGCTAATAGTATTTTAACAAAGGATTTTCAAGATGTTTAGCCAACAGGAACAAATAAAGAATTTTTATATCTGCATGATAGTTTCAACAGTATTTTGGTAACTGTTTTTTGACTACACAATACCCCTTCTACTTTTGGAAAAAGATACACCAAGAGGAAACAATGAGATGCGACTCATCCCTGATTTCATGAGCTATTAATCACGAAGATTTATATATTTTGATGATACAGACATCTAATTGTTACATTTACAACCTATTTATCATGCCACTTTAAATTTCTGAATACAATACATTTTCTTTTTGGAAAACTGACATATGAACAATGCTCAGAAATATAAGGCAGATAAGTTTCTAGGCATTCTGCTTAGGTTCTACTTTTCATATAATTTATCCAGAAGACCCATGGTGACAAATTCCTTGCAAACTTACGTGCTCAGCTGGAATCTAACGAAATTTTTAATGTTATTATAAATCCCTTTACCCTCTTCAATTGCAGACCTGAAATTTAAAAAATAAAGATGAAGTGAGAAAATATTATCATATAAAAATGTATCTATACTAAAACACTGTGGAGCTAATTTTGAAAATAGATTTCCAGCCAGGCACTGTGGCTCATGCCTGTAATCCCAGCACATTGGGAGGCCGAAGCTGGCAGATCACCTGAGGTCAGGAGTTCGGACCAGCCTGACCAACATGGCAAAACCCTGTCTTTAATAAAAATACAAAAATTAGCCAGGTGTGGTGGCGCATGCCTGTAATCCCAGCTACTTGGGAGGCTGAGGCAGGAGAATCGCTTAAACTCAGGAGGCAGAGGTTGCAGTGAGCCGAGATCACATCACTGCACTCCAGCCCTGGCAACAAAGTGAGACTCTGTCTCAAACAAACAAACAAACAAACAAACAAATAAATAAATAAAATAAAATTCCAACTAATACAACACATGTATCAATATGGAAACATTTATTTTAGCAAAGAATGAAAGTCAAGCCTAAGCTCTATCTGAACTAATTTGTCACAGTATTAAAATTCTTATTCTGAAGATATTTCAACATTAAAATCATACATTGTCTCTCCCCACAAGAGAAAATACTTCACATCATAATACAAAAAATGATTTTTTTTTGTTTTGTTTTGTTTTGAGACAGGGTCTTGCTCTGCTTCCCAGGCTGGAGTGCAGTGGCACAATCTTGACTTACTGCACCTCGACCTTCCTGGCTCAAGCAACCCTCCCAACTCAGCCTCCAGAGTAGCTGAGACCACAAGCTCAAGTCACCACTCCCAGCTGTTTTTTTTTTTTTTGTATTGTTTGGAGGGATGGGTTTTGACATGTTGCCTAGGCTGGTTTCGAACTCCTGGGCTCAAGTGATCCATCCATCTCAGCCTCCCAAAGTGCTGGCATTACAGGCACGAGATACCATGCCCAACCATGATTATCTTCTTCACCTTCCTCTAAGCTCATTTTTCTTAGTGGTACAAAATGCAGAGTAAAGGTTTAAACTAATGCCTGTCAGGAATCAAATGGCAATGAGATATATAAGAATTATAGAATTTAAGCTACGTGTTGTTCCTACACATCAAGTAGATCACATGTTGCAGAGGAATTAAATAACACGGTTTACAAGGATTCATATAAATTCTCTCATTCATTTAGCTGAATCCAAGAAAATCTAGGCTTTTTAATCAACTTCCCATTTCTTCTAAGAACTCTATATAATTCTAATAATGGAAAGAAAAAACTCATATCCTTGCAAAAGCTTAGCAAATACTGTGAGTCCTGAGCTCCCAAATGTTTCGCTGTAGGCCAAATCAGAGTAATGAAACAGCCTGGAACATATAATTAGAATGTATCACTAAACTCAGGTCATCCAACAGGTGGCTACCAAAAATAAATAAATAAATAAATGGGATTCACATGATCCCCAACTGAACACTGTAAAACTGACACCACCATGTATTACACTGGAGTCTTAACTGGAAACTGTGGCTTACACAAATAAAGCTATCTAAATTTAATAAATTATAACATTAAATGAGGGCAACATAAATAAATTACTGATATAAAAAAAACAGGCATGGATGTAAACTTCATAATTTTCAATATTTATTATAAGGACCAAAAAAGAGTCATACATATGCGTAATTCTAACTACTTGAATTTAACATAAAGGCCATTACTATACCATCATATTAGTGCCCAGAAAAAGGTGACATGTGACTGGCACTTGGCAAATATTTCTTAAATGAGGGTCCTGCCATTTACTATGCCTGTTCCAGCCACACAAATCATTTTCTTCAGAACTATAGAACAGACCATAAAATAGGATAATTACCCGAGAAAAATGGTTTAGTTTACCTAATTTTTAAATACTAATTCTTTTCCAGTTGAATTTTCTAGGGGTGGGAGACAGGAAAGGATAGGGGAAGATTCTCTGATAGGCATTCACTGAAACAAAGCTTACATTATGGTTTGAAAATCATCATCCACTAGGATCATGTCTGCTGCCTCTTTGCAAACATCTGTACCAGTCTGGCCCATCGCAACTCCAATGTCTGCAGCCTTCAGAGCAACTGCATCATTTACTCCATCTCCTGTCATGGCTACGACTGAACCGTTCTTCTGCAGCGACTACCGTGGAGCAGAGGACAGGGGAGAGCAAGGAATTCTGATAAAAATGTTGCTTCCATACAAAGCAATAAACAAATTCTCCCTAATTATTTTCACATAATTAAGATTAGAAATAATATAGACCACCCATTTTTCAACAAACTTCAACAAATGGAGATCTCAGTAAGATAAAGCTTAGAAAAAGTTGCTACTAATATTTCCATCTGTGAGAACTGTATCTCTAAATTCTGTTCTCCAAACTATACAATGTTACTCAACCAGGGGCAATTTTGTCTCCCAGGGGACATCTGACAATGTTTGGAGATGTTTCTGAGTGTTATGATTTGGGGGATGTCACTGGCATCTAGTGGGAAGGGGCTAAGGATGCTGCTAAACATTCTATAACACACGGGGCAGCCCTTCACAACAAGGAATTATCTAGTCCAAAATGTCAATGGTGCCTACGTTGAGAAACTCTAAACTACACAATGGCTGGTTATCATGATTAATAACTTAAGACCATTAACTACTGGATACTATATCAGTTGCTTTATATATAATTGACTAATATAAATAATCATAGCCTTTTAAGTATTGTTCACACTATCACAACACTATTTCCTTGCTGTATTTATTTAGTTTCTAACTAATTACTGCTATTCACACTGGGAAGACGTGGCTATGGACCCCAGTTAGAACATTCTTTTATATTGTCTGTTTAAAGGCGGCTACATTTGCAGATACTTCGTTCAATTTTTCTTCTACATCTTATGCCAACTAAATTCTCTATTAGTGTTTCTATGTCAAGCTCTTACAAAAACAAACACTGTTTTGCTTCACAGTATTTCTGACCTTGATGCTCTACTCCCTGTAATGCAAACATAACAAAAGTAAAGTAGCAGCATTTTGTATACAGAAATAAAACAATCTGATTCTTAGACACTCACCTTAATAATTTTCATCTTGTGCCTTGGGCTAGCTCTGTAAAATACTGCAACCTGTTAAAATACAAGATACACTAAAAATTTTCAACATTAAGATTTCCACAGAATAACCCATGCATTCATAACTAATGATGAAAAACTCATCAATTTAAGCTGTATTTAATTTGCCACTGAGATCAAGCTTAAGCAATATGCCATAGGTTTCTTAAGACATTCATTTGATATGGTCATTTCGATCTTTACCAAAGGTACCACAGGAAATACACAATCTAAACAAGTCATCCAATTTATACCATTATGTGTAAACTCTGGAGAGAAAACAGCCTTATTCTTGAAATGTTCCAGAGACAAAAAAAGGAAAAATTCTCTTGCATCTGTTTCCTACAACACTCGCTACAACTAAAATAGCCTTTTCCCTTTGTTCTGTCTTCAGGAGCAATAAAGAACAGCTGCTTCTCAATGTCTGTAGAGCCATTTTTTAGTGTCAAGTGTCTGCTCATTCCCTTTTACTCAGGTTAACTCATTAGCCTCTCTTCCACTGTACCTCTAAATTGCTTATATGATTTTATCTCTCCAAAACACATATTTAATCCTTTTTTCTGACCCCATCTCCTGATCTCCTGAAATCCTTTCACTGTGTCCCAACAAATCTCCTGTATTTTTTACTCTTTTTCACTTTGCTCTAACCTAGTGTTTCCACAAAACACCGCCATCCCTATAACCTCCTCAAATAGTACCACCAGAGGAGCGTAGAGGTGGAGCATGGTATCCTCTATTCTCCCTTCATAAAACCTCAGTTCTGAATGTCAGATGAGACTGTCACTCACTAACTGTAGGCATTCACTGCTCCAGAGTTCACAACCCCTCATTTCACAATGATTTTTAACTTCTGCCTCACTGTCATGTCACTGTCTCTAACAGTATTTACAAGTTATGGTGATTTCAATACACATAATACACCATTCTCTTTCCTACTCTCCTAGAGGATTAGTTCATATTACTTTTCTCTCCTCATACCTCCAATCTATCCCCTTTCTCTAGCCTCCTTCTCAGCCGACCACCTTGCTTCCTACTTTGGAGAAATCAGAGTCAGAAGAGAATTTCCACAATTCCCTCAACTCAGTATCTGTATCCAGGAACTAAACTGCTCTAGTTTTACTACAATGAACTGAATATGCATCTACTGCAGGTCAAAGATTCTACCTTCCTTACCTATTAAGATCATTACTCCAGAAATTCTCCTCCCTCCTGTGCCAAAATGTTTTCCTCACTGCTACATCTTAACCATCAGTATACAAAAACATGTTGTCCCTTCCATATAAAAAAAGAAAGAAAACCACTTCTCTTCCCTTCCCATTTCAGCTGCCACCCTTTCCTTTCTTTTATTTATTATTATTATTATATATATATTTTTTTTTGAGACAGAGTCTCGCTCTGTCGCCCAGGCTGCAGTGCAGTGGTACGATCTCAGCTCACTGCAAGCTCTGCCTCCCGAGTTCACGCCATTCTCCTGCCTCAGCCTCCCAAGTAGCTGGGACCACAGGCACCCGCCGCCACGCCCAGCTAATTTTTTGCATTTTTAGTAGAGACGGGGTTTCACCGTGTTAGCCAGGATGGTCTCGATCTCCTGACCTCGTGATCTGCTCGTCTCGGCCTCCCAAAGTGCTGGGATTACAGGCGTGAGTGAGCCACCGCGCCCGGCCTATCATTATTTTTTAATGGAAGAAGAAACATGTTTGTATACTGATGGTAAAGTGCAGCAGCAAGGAAAAAATTTTGATACAGGAACAGGGAGGATTTTTGGAGCAGAGTTCCTTAGAAAGTTGCCTATACTTGCTCTCTCCTATTCTCTCTGAATCCATCCCATGATCATACTGTCATCACAACTGCACTGAAACACAATTCATGACTTTCAAAGACCCTCACCACCACCACCACCACCACATTGCTAATGCCTACAGTCATTTCTCATCTGACTTAACCTCTCCACCGTACCCTAACATAGATGATTAGTCCCTCCTGAAACACCATCTTTCCTTGGCTTCCACCACCACCAATACTGGTCTTCCTCCTACCTTTTTGGCTGTTCCTCTTGTACAGAATTCTCCTGATCTCTCTTGATGTATAGATGTTGAAGCACCCCAGGGCTCAGTTCCTTTCTCTATAAGAGGTCTCAGAATTCCCTACGCCTCAGGTGAGCATACCCAGGCACATGGCTTTGGATTTTACTTACACGCATTTATTTGAATGCATTTTTATCTCAAGCCCAGACATTTCTTCTGAAATCCAGATCAGCAAAACTAATTCCCATCCCTACTCCACATCTCCTCAATGTCTCAATCTTGCTCCTTCCTATCCTCTGTTAATGAAAAGTACATATGTGCAGTTGCTGGGGCTCCAAATTTGGGGAGCCATCCTTAATTCCTCCATTTTTCTTATGTGCCAACAAGCAGTTTAACAGCGAATCTTGTTGACTCCACTCACAAATATATCCAGAATTCAACCACCTTACTCCAAAACCACTGCCAACACTCCAGGCCAATACCTCCAAAGTGACTTTCTTATTTCTGCCCTAGTTTCCCCCAATTTGCAACACAGTAGCCAAAGTGGCACTGTTAATACAGAAGTGAGATCACGTGTCTTCTCAAAACCCTCAAATGATTTCACATCTCTCTCAGAACAAATGCCGAAGTCCTTTATCATCTACCAGGTCCCTCATGAAGTGCACATCTCACTGCACTCCTATCATTAGTCTTTTCCTGACTGAACTACATTGGCCTCCTAATTGTTCCACACATGCAGGCACACTCACTCCCAGCCTCTGCCCTTGTCTGGAATGCTCTTTCTTCGGATATAACATGGGTCCCCCTTCTGTCAAATGTACCTTCTCAGTGAGGCCCTCCCTAGTCATACTATCTAAAAATTTCAATCTCCCTCTCTAATCATTCAAATTTTGCCCTTTTATTTTGGGGGGGTGGGAGGGTGCTCTTAAGCACTTATTTAACATAATATATATCCATTTATCTTCTAAGACTCAAGAAGTCAGAGATTTTTGTCCTATACCAACAGTGCTCTATAAAGACAAATAAAATGAATGAACAACTGAATATATCCCAGTACTACCATAAAGACTGTTCCCTGGTTCTCTCCTTTTAATAAAGGTCTAAATAAAAAATGGTATTATTTTCTTAAAAGACTCAGCTGGACTGTAATATCACATTACTGATTATCCCTAGGCAATCCAAATATCATGAATCACATAATTTATATTTGGGAAATATCCTTTCTTTCAAAAAAGTTCAAAAATCCATTCAGAAACTCTTCACTATGTCTTTAAAAAAGACTCAGTTACATATATATCCAAAACATACTGGTAACCTTCTAAGTGAAAACTCTAATTACTGCAGAAATTAATCATGTAGCACACAGCACTGAAATATAACAAGTGTTTGACAAAAGCTGCAAAATAAATCTGTTAGCGAATGAAAGGTCTTGACTGTGAGTTGTAAAAAAAAAAAAAAAAAAAAAAAAAAAAAAAAAAAAAAAAAAAAAAAAAAAAAAAAAAAAGAATGAAGCAACGAAAGCACAAACTTATTGAAGCAAAAGTACACTCCACAGAGCAGAAATGGGCTCGAGCAAGTGGCTCATGAGTCCCAACTACAATGTTCTTCAGGGATTTTTTGGTTGTTTGTTTTTGTTTTTTTTTTGAGATGGAGTTTCGCTTTTGTTGCCCAGGCTGGAGTGCAATGGCACGATCTTGGCTCACCACAACCTCCTCCTCCCAGGTTCAAGCAATTCTCCTGCCTCAGCCTCCCAAGTAGCTGGGATTACAGGCACGAGCCGTACCATGCCCGGCTAATTTTGTATTTTTTAGTAGAGATGGGTTCTCTCCATGTTGGTCAGGCTGGTCCCAAACTCCCAACCTCAGGTGATCTGCCCGCCTTGGCCTCCCACAGTGCATTACAGGCGTGAGCCACCGTGCCCAGCCATTTTTTTTTTTTTTTTTGAGACGTAGTCTTGCTCTGTCACCCAGGCTGGAGTGCAGTAGTGTGATCTCAGCTCACTGCAACCTCAGCCTCCTGAGTTCAAGCAATTCTCTGCCTCAGCCTCCTGAGTAGCTGGGATTACAGGTGCCCACCACCATACCCAGCTAATTTTGTATTGTAGAGACAGGGTTTTATCATCTTGGCCAGGCTGGTCTTGAACTCCTGACCTCATGATCCACCGGCCTTGGCCTCCCAAAGTGCTGCAATTACAGGTGTGAGCCACCATGCCCAGCCTAGGGTTTTTACTAAGTTAAAAGAATTTGGTAACACTCCTAGGTGCCCTTTAGAGGCCTCCAATTGGTTACACCCTAAGAAGGATTAGCCTGTGACCAATCAGAGACTGAAGTGGAGACTTGNTTTTTTTGAGACGTAGTCTTGCTCTGTCACCCAGGCTGGAGTGCAGTAGTGTGATCTCAGCTCACTGCAACCTCAGCCTCCTGAGTTCAAGCAATTCTCTGCCTCAGCCTCCTGAGTAGCTGGGATTACAGGTGCCCACCACCATACCCAGCTAATTTTGTATTGTAGAGACAGGGTTTTATCATCTTGGCCAGGCTGGTCTTGAACTCCTGACCTCATGATCCACCGGCCTTGGCCTCCCAAAGTGCTGCAATTACAGGTGTGAGCCACCATGCCCAGCCTAGGGTTTTACTAAGTTAAAAGAATTTGGTAACACTCCTAGGTGCCCTTTAGAGGCCTCCAATTGGTTACACCCTAAGAAGGATTAGCCTGTGACCAATCAGAGACTGAAGTGGAGACTTGCTTCCCAGCCAATCAGAGGCTGAAGTGGAGACTTCTGTCTTGTTATCACAGGAGTAAAGATGTCGCCTACATGCCTAGAACTGGCTGCACCTGCTGTCCTTTTACTTATCTTGCCCAGAACTGGCTGCACCTACTGTTCTTTTACTTATACGTTTACCCTTGAGTACCCTAATTCTTTATTCTCCTGCCTCATTTCTCCCTGAGAGACATGATCCCCAGAAATCTTTATGGGAGGCAGAGGCACTGAGGATCAATTTTCTGTAGCTGCTTCTTGCTGGTCATGGGTGTCAACCCTGCCTATTGGGGATCATGGCTGTCCCGAGGTTAGGTGGATATCCGTGGGTTGCAGTGAGCCTTGTACTTGGTGGTAAAAGGTGCAGCTGGCTTGATCCAGTTGTGACAGTTGGGTACTTTGGCCTGATTTTAGATTTGGGCGAAGAGATAAAAATCATCAGAGTAAAAAAGAAAAACTGCCATGCCACACTATCAACCAATATTTTAACAATTTTAAATAACAGAACTTTTATGTGTAATATTAATAAATGAAAGGCATTTTATCTTGGAAAAAAAAAAATCATCAGAGTAGAACAAGGCCACATATTTTCAGAAGCAATCTACAAGGGGTATTTTTCTCTTCTTATGAGTCCTCCTTTTCAGTGTCACATTTGTGGTCAGCACTCACAGTTCTTTTGATGGAGATTAATAGACAAGATGTACTAGGGAAAGGAAGTTATAAAAAAAAAAAAGGAAGGAAAATATTAAAGGAGAGGTTAATGGAAAAGATCTGTCTTGCATTAGAATAACCTACCAAAGATCCTCAAATCTTCTAGGACAGATTCAAGAAAACTAATGCACTGAAGAAAAAACAAGTGATTGAAATAAAGATTTACAATCTATTAAAAATTAGACAATATAGGAATTGGAATAATAATATGGGGACTTGGTGAATACATTCAGCAGAAATATAAATGGAAGTAATGCTGTAAAAATCAGACAAAGAAGAATGAAAGAGGATGACCACTTCTATCAATGAATCAATGGAAAATGTAGAACCCACTAGAAAAAGTCACAAATGGAAAACACTGAGAATTCCCAGATGACTTAATAAACAAGCAAAACTGAGTTTCATACTCCTTTTTAATTGGCTCTAGGTCAAAGTACATAGCAACACTCTATTCCAAAAGGAGAATGAAATGTGTTCTAAAGAATTATGAAAAAGGATGGCTAAAAAATATTTTAATGAGGGGCAGAATTAATATGATTCTAGTACATGGGGGAAAACCTCAACAAGCTAGTGATTTAGAACAAAAGGTCTGTTTTATTTGTAACAATAATAAGAGTTATTCAAACTGATGTGAAGCAAAAGTAGCAAACTGTCTGAGTGCAGTGGCTTATGCCTGTAATCCCAACACTTTGAGAGGCCAAGGTAGCAGGATCACTTGGGCCCAGGAGTTTGAGACCAACCTGGGCAACACAGCAAGAGCAAGACCCAAGACCCCATCTCTACAAAAAAATAACAAAATTACCTAGGCATGGTGGCACATGCCAGTAGTCCCAGCTACTCTGGAGACTGAGTCATGAGGGATCACCTGAACCGGGGAGATCACCTGAACCCTGATCACCTGAGTTTGAGGTTGCAGTGAGCTATGGTCACACCACTACACTCTAGCCTGGTCAACAAAGCGAGAGACTCTGTCTCAAAAAACAAACAAAGGAAAGCAGAAGATGAGGCTAGGTGCAGTGGCTAATGCCTATAATCCCAGCACTTTGGGAGGCTGAGGTGGGAGCATCACCTGAGCCCAGGAATTCAAGACCAGCCTGGGCAACACATGGTAAGACTCCATTTCTACAAATCTTTTCTTTCAAAAAAGTTTAAAAATCCATTCAGAAATTAATTTTTTCTTTTTTTTTTCAAATTATCCAAGCATAGTGGCGAGCACCTATAGTTCCAGCTACTTGGGAGGCAAAGGCGGAAGATAGCTTGAGCCCAGGAATTCAAGGCAGCAGTGAGCTATGATCATGCCACAGCACTCCAGTCTGGGCAACAAAGCAAGACACCATCTCTAAAAAAACAAAATAAAATAAAATAAAATAATTAAAAAGCTGAAAACCAAATAAACATATTGGCTGTAAGAGGGTTACATGAACACAAAATGAAGTGGGAAAAAAGACAAAATGAGGGTGGGGCAGTCCTGCTAACCAATGAGACAAAAAATTCACTAATAATATTTAGAGTAAAGACTTAGGTATTCAAAACATACAAACTACCTGGGAGGGAGAGCTGGTATTTATAGAATTCCACTTTAAAGTAGGATGAATTTAAGCAATTCAATGAGCTTCTGACAGGGCTTAGGTCTTACTTTGTTTTAGTCTCCTTGGAATAGCCTCAGGATATCTGCTATAATTAATGCACACCCACTCTACTTGGGAAATCTCGACAATGTGATTTGTCCAGGCTGATGATGTAATTTGTAATTAGTTTCTTTCTTCTCTAAATACCTTTAGGTTGGTTTACAGAGTTCACCATAATTTTTATAAAATTCAGCCAGAGGACGAACTGAAGAAAGCAAATAAAATGAAAGTTTCACCACCTTTAGCATCTCTGAAAAGTTAAGCGAAAGTCTAATGGTAAAATGTTTAAGTAACTGCAGATTTCACATACATTTACTAATACCCTATCCCAATACCACTAAAAAAGTCCAATATGGGATTTATTCAGAAATAAACATCAGGAAGAGATTACCAGGATAGAATGTGCACACACACACAAAGCCCTATTCAAATATATAAACACCTTCCCCACCCTAAAAACAAAGCAAACATCCACACTGCCCCAATTCTCTGGGTGGCAGTGATCCCAACAGTGATCTATGATCTCAACATATTGGGATCATAATCTTGAAAGATACAATACCAAATGCCATAATACCAAATGCTGAAATCCCTAAAGATCAAAATCCCTAAAGTCTAAACTCCTCGGCCAGGCTCGGTGGCTCATGCCTGTAATCCCAGCACTTTGGGAGGATGAGACAGGCAGATCACGAGGTCAAGAGATCGAGACCATCCTGGCTAACATGGTGAAACACCATCTCTACTAAAAATACAAAAAATTAGCCGGGCGTGGTAGCGGGCGCCTGTAGTCCCAGCTACTCAGGAGGCTGAGGCAGGAGAATGGCGTAAACCCGGGAGGCACAGCTTACAGTGAGCCGAGATCGCGCCACTGCACTCCGCCTGGGCAACAGAGCGAGACTCCGTCACAAAAACAACAACAAAGTCTAAACTCCTGAAAATCACAATCACAGGATAGGAAAATTTAATAGAGAACGTTCATGTTAGTGTACATCGAATCATAGAATTTCAAAAAGAGCAGTGCCACGTAGAAAATGAATATGAACATACTCTGATAGCCACGTTCTTAAAGAAAAAAAAGCAACTATTCATCATGCTGCAAGACTTCAAAATATAGTTAATGATCATGAAGGTCAGCCAGTTTTTATGGACTATCTCCATGCAACTGTCCATCATCTATCTCTGTAATATAGTTTTCCATGTCATAGTTTCTTTTTAGGTTTTTTTGTTCTTTTTTTTTTTTTCTTCGTGGGGGAGGTAGGCAGACAGAGTCTTGCTCTGTCGCCCAGGCTGGAGTACACTGGTGCGATCTCAGCTTACCACAACCTCTGCCTCCCAGGTTCAAGCGATTCTCCTGCGTCAGTCTCCTGAGTAGCTGGGATTATAGGCGCCCACCACAACGCCCAGCTAATTTTTGTATTTTTAGTAGAGATGGGGTTTCGTCATGTTGGCCAGGCTGGTCTCGAACTCCTAGCCTCAGGCGATCCATCTGCCTCAGCCTCCCAAAGTGCTGGGATTACAGGTGTGAGCCACCATCCCCCGCCATTGTTTTTCTTTTTTTAGTTTCATTTTCCACTATTTTAAATTGTCAGCATTATTTTTTACAATTTGCTATGCTGTGTATTTCACCTCTGCATCATTTCCAACACTGGAAGCGTAAGTTATAGAGACTTAAAGGGTTCTAATTTGTTTTATGCATGTTTTACAAATTTGACTTCAAGAAAGTGCATGATCACAATGTTGACTTTGTATGTAAGCATTGTACATGTATGTAAAAATGTTAAAACTTCCTCAATAAATGAACAGATGTCCTTTTCATACATCTGCATTTGTGAAAGATAAAAATGACCCACAGTTATAAAGTGGGGTGCACACAATTAGCAACCATAGTGATAGGTGTTTGCGCATTTCCCTTATGACCTATTTCTTTATAAATACAGTTCACATGCTCATAAGAGCCCTGTGTTATATCTGTCTGTCATATACTATGCCTGAGTGTTTATGCTTGCAAATGCTTGTAAAACTGTGTAGGTTATTTATTATTGCTTATTTTGTATAAAGTGACCAATGAAGCATTTTCATGTTTTTATGTTTCTCAAATAAATTCCTTCTTAAAAATGTAAATTATTTTATTTTAAAATTATTTTTTCCAGAATTAGATTTTAGGATTTTGATCTTTGGGGCTGTGGTTTTCAGGATTTTAAGACTTTAAGGATTTCAATCTTTCAGGATTTCAACATTCGAGATTACATCTTTCAGGACTATGATTGCCTCTCTCTGAAAACAGCATTCGTGAGTGATTAGAAGTTGAGAAAGAAAAAATATGGATAAGCAAAATAGTGTATTTCTGTTAGTAACAACATCCAAAATCTAACCACTTGCTAGAGGATGAGGGAAGTGGGACTAGAGGTCTAGGGACTTAATGCTATTATATGAAGCGTAGTTTATGGAGATATAAACAGAAACCTTTAAAGAGAACAATTCAGCAATATATGTTAAGGGCCTTACAAATGTGTTGAACTCTAGTCCAATCATTTCACATGTAGGAATTTAGTGTATAAAAATAATCAGAGATGTATATGGATAAGGGCAGTGGTAAAAAATAGTAAAAATAATAATAATAGTCAGAGATGGGTACATCTTAGGTTCAATAATATTCAAAGAAACAGCAAACAACAGATGAACTCTGGAGCATACAGACCTGGATTCCACTTCCAATGCCAACACCACTACTTACTAGCTCTGAGACATCAGTCAAGTCTCCCAAGTACTCTGGGCCTCAATTTCCTCATCCACAAAAATGGAACTGCCTGTTTCTTAAAAAACTAAATATACTCTTACCGTATGATCTGATTCAGCAATTGTGCTCCTTAGTATTTACCCAAATGAGTTGAAAACTTATGTCTACACAAAAACCTGTATATGAATGTTTAGAGCAACTTTATGTATAATTGCCAAACCTGGAAGCAATTAAGATGCCCTTCAAAAGGTGAAGTGATAAACTGTAGCACTTTCATACAATGGAATATTATTTAGTGCTCACAAGAAATGAGCTACTAAGCCAGGAAAAGACATGGTGGAACCTTACATGCATATTGCTTAGTGAAAAAAAGCCAGTCTGAGAAGGCTACATACTTTATTATTCCAACCATACACATTCTGGAAAAGGCAAAACTATAGAGACAGTAAAAAGATCAGTGGTTGTCAAGGATTTGAGGGGAGTGGGAAGGGCTGAAAATGTCAAACACAGGGATTTTCAGGGCAATGAAACTACTCTGTATGAAACTGTAATGGTGGAGCAAGACTCTGTCTCAAAAAAAAAAAAAAAGAAATTGTAATGGTGGATATATGTCATTATGCATTTGTCAAAACCCCTAGAAAGGTACAACACAAAAAGTAAACCTTAATGTAAACCATGAAATAAAATACAAATGTATCAATATTAGCTCATTAATTGCAATAAATATACTACAGTAACGCAGTCTATTAATATGAAGGGGAACTGTCTAGGAGTAGAGGGTAGAGATGGGGTAGGAATGCAGAACTCTGTTATCTGCTCAATTATTCTATAAATCTAACACTGCTAAGAAATAGGGCTTATTAATTATTAGAGTTTTTAAAGTGGTGCTGCCTATCTTTTATAAGGTAGCTATAAGAAGTAAATTAGATAATGTAGGTAATACATGCATTGGCAGATAGTAAATGGTTGCTATTGTCATTATCCTTAAAGGAACATTTACAGTAGTAAAAAGAATAGAAGCTCAAATTTCAACAGGAAAATGGTTATGTAACTATATATATATATATATATATATGCTGTGCATTTACACACACATACACATGGTATACTCAAAATACTGTACAGCAATTAAAAACATGTTTTCTAATAATAACTGACTTCAGAAATGCCAGTTATATAAAATGAATGTTCAGAATTATAACAGTATAAAGTAGCAACCAGGTTTTGTTAAACATATATTTTTTAAGTCATAATAGGTTAACTTATTATGGATACTCTGTGGATGCACAACCTAAGTGTGGGTTAGATTACAGACAACTTCTATTGTAGCTCTTACTTTTCTATACCATTTGATTTTTCTATGTTGAACATATACTACTAATGAATAAATTTTCTAATCAAAAAAGTATAGACATACCTTACCTTAAGATGCAGAAATAATTTAAGAAAATTCCATATTCCGAATATATAACTTGAAGTTGTAAGTGTAAAATAAATGAAGGAAGAGGTAGCACATTTTATTAGTAATAATGGATGGCTACAAAATAGCTAATAAAATAAATTCCAGATAAGTGCTTATTTTGAAGGACATACAAATAGATGTGCATATATAAGTTAACCAACAATAAAACCAAGAAATCTGAACTGTCAGCAACTGGGAAGACTGCTGCCCACCTCTTATGGGGCACTTCCTATGGGACCTGTGTACCCACAAACCAGGCTTTGATAGGCCCCTTACAAGGCAGCCCAAGATAATAAAGTGTAAATTAATCTCATATCAGGGAACCTGGCTCTAAAGAAGTTACTCTGCTGTGGGGCAGAAGATTCCTCTCTTCCTACAAATAATTTGTTAGAAAAGCATTATAACCAAAAGTAAAAAAGTATTTCAATGGAAAAAGGATAGTCTTTTCAACAAATGTTCCTGGAATAATTGAACACCTATATGCAAAGAAAATAAACCTTAACCCATTAAAACATACGCAAAAAACACACTCAAAATGGATCACAGACCTAAGTATAAAACCCAAAACTATAAAACTTCTATAAGAAAACACAAAGAAAATCTTTGTGAACCTGGGTTAGGCAGGGAGTTCTGAGATATCAAAAGCATAGTCCATAAAAGAATAAATTGAAAAACCAGACCTAATCAAAATTAAAAACTTCCCCTCTTGGAAAAGACACACTACCAACTGGAAAGAAACATTTTCAAATAAATATCTAATAAAGGACTTGTATCCACATTATATAAAGAATGCTCAAAATTCAATAATTAGAAAACATAATTTTTTAAAAATAGGCAGGGCAGACACTTCACTGAAAAAGATATATGGATGGCAAATAAGCATATGAAAAGATACCCAATATCACTAGTTGTGAGGGAAATGCACACTAAAATCATCGTAAGATACCATTGTACACTTATTAGAATGGGGGATGAGGGCAATGACAATCCCTTGTGCTAGGGAGGATGCAGGACTATTAGAAGTTCCAGGCACTGCTGGTGGGGGTGCAAAATAATAAAGCCATTTTGTAAAACAATTTGGCAGTTTCTTATGAAATTAAACATACATTAAGTGTATGACCCAGCAATCACTCGCAGGTATTTACCTAAGAGATATGAAAATTTATTTTCATGCAAAAGCCTGTACACAAATGTTGACAGCTGTTTTATTCATAATCATCAAAAAGTGGAAACAATCTAAATGTCCTTAAACTGGTGAATAGGTAAGGTACATCCATAATAGAATTATTACTTTAAAAAACAGCAACAAACTACTAATACACACCACCGACAGAGATAAATGTCAAATGCATTATGCTAAGTGAAAGAAGCAGATTCAAAAGCTTCATTCATAGGGTATGATTCAATTTTTAGTGCATTCTAGAAAAGGTAAAGTGACAGAGACAAAAAGCGAATTAGTGGCTGCCAAGTCGTGGAAGTAGGGGGAGAGGTAACCACAAAAAGGCATAAGATAATCTGAGGGGATGATGGAACTGTTCTATATCTTGACTGTGGTGGTGATTATAAGACTGCATGCATCTGTCAATGCTCAGAACTATACACTAAAATAGGTGCATTTTACTATATGTAAATTGTACCTAAAAAAAAAATTACATACTCATGCTAAAATTAAAATTGAACAAAAGAGTAAGAAGTATAAAGCAATGATCTCTCTCTATCGTCTTAATTCATAAATACAAGCACTTTTAATTTCCACAGTACTTTTCTCAGAGGAAATCTGGTTCTTGATAAAATTAACCATTTTTCACTGATATTCATAAACATCATATCATAAATAATCCATAAGACTACTTCAATGATAAGACTGCATTTCAGGATTTGAACCAACAAATCTGGTGGTTACTTAAATCCCTGATATTCAAAATTAAACAGTTTCATTAAGATAGTAGTAGAAATGGTAACACTTAGAATAAGGCCTTTCAGTCTAAAAGGCTTTAGTTTAGGCCTACCTTTGGTACTATCTGTGAAAGCTGCTGGACATCCATTGCATCTATTTCTTCTCCTGAGACTGACTGGGAAGTTTTGGAATACAATCCCAGACGACTGGCTAAAGTGAATGAGAGAGAAAATGTAACAAACCAAATTGTTTTCGCTTGACGGGCTAAGTCAACATAATGCTCAGTTAGTATGATTTGCTATGTATTCTCTTTTTTTACCTACTAGTAATACAAACCTATCTGAATCAATATTAAGTCTGGGGTTTTATGTTTGACTTTTATTTTTGTTTAAATTTAAGAATACAGAATTTTCAAGGTTGGCCACGGTGGCTCAGGCTTGTAACCTCAGCACTTCGGGGCTAGAGGATCGCTTGAGCCCAGGAGTTCAAGACCAGCCTGGCCAATATAGCAAGACTCTGTCTCTACAGGAAAAAAGAAAAAAAAAAAGAATTTTGATTGTTTAAGCCAGCATACCTAACAATTGAAACTAGGCCAATCAGGTTCTGCTCAGCAGCTAAAATGCAATGAAGATCAGAGTGTATTTTAAGTACAGTGTCCAAAGCCAGACAAAATGGTGGTGGATCTGCGGTAATCATGTAGTTATACATAAATGAAAATAAACATTGAAAAGTTATTCTTCCAATAATATCATGTTCCTAGTGACCTATTCTTAGACCATATATAGTTCGAAACTCCTGGACTAGCCCCTCTCCAAATAAGAATTAATGGAGTTTAGCCAACTGTTAAATTTATCAGTATGAATTACAGTTTAGAGGCTCTGGGAAATTCACTTTCATTCTCTTTTTCGCCTTTATTATACTTCTTAAGGTAATCTTAAATAGCATTCAAATATAGGTATACATGATAAAAAACAAATACATATAACAAGCTATTTTCTTCCAAATTATGCACAAGTCTGCTTTGAAAATTATACTTAAGTTGAAAGGAAAAACTAAGTTTCATGTTTGCTTTGATATTCATCATCTAGTGCTTTTATTCTGTCATCACGGTGATCATGAGATTAAAAATAATTACCCTCTGTGAATAAAATACATGTGATTTCATGATTTAGTTATGCATGTCAATGTTACTACTTTTAAAACTATAATCAGTTTTGCAAACTTTATATAGACCATGAGCAAAACCATGAGTCGATTTCAACTGTATAATCTCAATATTACATAAACATATTCATATCTAATACTTCACAAAATTATGCACCACAATATTTTAAGAAAAACTATCGAAAACAAAAGAAAGCAGTCTAGTTATACCGATTGCAACTGCAGTCTCCTGTGAATCTCCAGTAATCATTTTTATTGATACTCCTGAGGCAATGAGTGTTGTAACAGCTTCTTTCACACCAGTTCTAGGTGGATCAATGATTCCCACCAAGCCAAGAAATGTCAGCTGTCCCAGTTCAGGACCAGAAGCCAAAGCAAGAACTTAGGAAATAATAAAATCCAAACAACAACAAAAAAAGTGAGTCACAAAAACATCAGAATCTAGTTGACAGAATTTGGAGACAGTAACACTTCTTAAATAAATCACTTAAGACTATAATGTCATTTGTAAAATCAAATTGGTTACAGACCAAAACATTATAGTTTAATGGTTCTGGATATGGGGTCCCTTTAAGCTGTTTTAACTAAAAAGAATCAAACTAAAGAACTGAAGGGCAGAGTAGGCAAGAGACGGAAAATGAACAGTATCTTCACATAGTAACCACATGCAGCTACTTTCAACAGGAACTACCGTCTCTTTAGAAAATAGAATTAATTATTTAGAGAAACTATGGGTTTGTCAAGCTTTAAAGTCAATTTTAAACAAACACCTTTGAAGGTGGCTTCCAATGGATCTTCATCTTTCTATTTGCAAGATCTCCAGAAAAATTAAACACTTTGAAGAGAAGGCTGTATTAATTAATTATACACAGCCTGTAACAACTTTGTACATGAAAACTCCTGGAAGGTAAAGTTAATTTGGAAAGCAGTTGTAAAACCATAAATACCAACAATAGTTTGAATTCTTTTACTCTTTCCATAACATGAACAGACATTTCTTATTTGTAACTTTGGTTCTCTAAGAGTATGTAAATAACACCATCATATTATTATTTCTACTTATTTCCCTGTCATCCTTGGGCATGTAAGATAAAGTACAAAATACTTTTCATTTCCCAAATATCATTTAGCTTGCTCTCAGAATTATGGAACTCCAGTAACTACTTTCATTAACCAAAGGGATGTACCTGCATCTGAGACATTAGACTGAACAACATGCACATACAAACTAAACATAAATAAGTCAAGGGGAGACTGAAAAGCCCCAGAGAGACCAAAGAAAGTATCTATTCTTGTTTAAGCAGAAGGTATGAAAGATTACATATATCCCCCCAAAAAAATCAAGGTTAAAGGCAAGTAATTCTATTTTTCCAATGTGTAAGAGTCATATACCTAATTATTCATGTAGATATGGGCTCCAAAGGCTTTCACCCTTGAGAGAATGAGCCACTTCACAGTTTCTGGTGTTGGGATAGAGGCTGATGGTAACAGAAGGGGACAGTGACAAAAATGTACGTCAGCAAATCCTAAGACGGAAAGATCAGCTCTGCATACTCCTAATGGCGGGGTGGCACTAGTCTAGAGGTTAGTATCCTGTATTTATTTGCTTCTTTAGCACCAATGAAAATCTGTTGCTACTCTCTGAGTCAAGGAGAGGTAAACTTTTTTCATGTGAAGAACCCCTGACATAAAACAAAATATACTCTAATATAAAAATTAAGAACCACAGTATTTTAGAAACTTAAGTTTTATAAGATATAACGTAAGTACATATCAACTGAGGTTTAAAATCTTTCTGTTCTTCATTATGGTAATCGCAGGGGGAGGAGGGAAATGGAGCACAAGGGGAGATAAAGAAGAAAAGACATGAAGCAAGAGACAAATGAGCAGAATGTTTCCCAAAACCCTGTGCAACAAAAAATTTCCCCTCTACCAACTCTGGTCTACTTCATAATGTTACAATACAAAACACACATACACAAACCTCCACAATCCTTCATATGAAAAGAGTTAGTCATTATAACGAGGTAGGAAAACTCTGTTCCAGAAACTAAGAAAAAGAGGGAGCATACACTAGACCTTCAAAACCTCTTTAAGTACTCTAAATGCATGCCACTTTAAAACCTCTTGCTAAGTGCTGCTAAGAGTTCCCTACCTTTTTTTCTCCACTCTTTTAATGCTGTATTAATAGCTGGAAACAAAGCCAACAAACTCGAAGTGATTACATCCCAGAAGTTCAAAAGAGTAGAGAAATGGGTTTACATTTTGTCCACCAACAGTCTTTTTAAAAAATAAGTAAGTGCATCTTAGCAAAAGTAAATTTAAAAAGAAAGGGTCAAAGCCCCAGATGTCAGCAATCAAGAAGGAGATGAATCAGGGGAGTAACAGGCCCTCTGCACCAGTCTTCCCAGGATTGGCTCAGTGGAGCTGCCACTGCCCCTTCATACACAGGCTTTAGCAATCAAAACCCTAATTTTGTGGCAGCAAAGCCTCCCTGCAGTGCCCCTTAAGTCTCTGAAACTCCCACTTGCTCTAAGGATTGTAATCCTGGGCCAAGCCTTAACTGTCATTCTCTTTCCCTAGCTGAGGTGGAAAGTTGAGGAGTGTAAAGGGAACAAAGCACTACCCTGAGCCAGAGTATCTCAGTTTCCAGCAGCTGGGGCCACCAAACAGTTTGGTCTGCCAACTGTTCAGAAGGGAGCAATGTATGAGGGCAACCCCTGTGCTCAATTCTCCAGAGTGTCAGTTAGCATTTGTACATTTGGCTTGATAAAAACATATCAAAACCCTGTGGTTTCAGAGACCCTGGGTCAGGCCCAAGTAAACCAGAAAAGAGGTTCCTCCTGCCCCAGAACTGATGCTGAGAGAAAGAATCTGCCTTGGCTTCAGGGGTCCAGAAAGCTTGAGGACTGAGGTGGGGGGATCCAGAGAATGTTACAGACTCAGGCCTTTGGGATGAAACCCCAGAAACTCTAGAACCTGCCATCAAAGCCTCTTACATTAAAAGGGGGAAGGAAAAGTTGTTTTCCTTTAAATTTTTTTCCATCCAAAATATCCATTTGCAAAATAACTTCTCAGCCACGAGTCTCTGCCTCCCATTTCCTTGGAGACAGGGGATGAAGTGTTAAGATAGTCACAATACAGCCCGTATCCCAGATGAGATGCACCAAGCTCTGGGGGCAGGCGTATGAAGAGTGATCTTGGTTCAGCAGCCTAGTGGCTGGCACAGAAGGTTCAGAGAGAAGGGCATAAAGCAATGGCAGCAGGCTGGGAGCAGTGTTCTCTGCTGATAAGAGCACCTTTCCAAACTTAGTTTAAGAACAGAAGCCCTATAAAAGCATGCAAATGTTTAAAACTCAAAAAAAAGCTTTTGCTTAAGTGAACAACAAATAAAAACATTTCTCACATAACTTGTTTTTCTTCCTCCCAGAAATTGTAGTGCTTAGACTCCTATTTCATTAAAATAATAAAATTAAGGAAGCCAACTCTTCCAAGTGCTCTGAGACTACATAACTATATATATTCTGCAGAAGCCAGATGACTATCCAGAAGGTAAGAATCAGGTTAGGACACCAACCACCAACCCCCTAGTCTTACACATGACATCCCTAGGAGAGGTGGCCTGATGTGTGTGTGTCCAGCAGACCCTCTCCCCATCACTGCTCAGTTAGCAGCATATAAGTAAGCAGTTATCTGGGGACTTCTTTACCTCCCTGGTGAACAGTAACAGATCAAGTTAGCAATCACCTTAAGGGATATATTAGAGGCTTCAGACTCAATTTTTAGAAAATTATTTTTGTCTTTAAGACAAAATGATAAAAAGAGAGTAACACCATTTTACCCTGATCCATTTCCCTTCTCACAAGATAAACTTGTTTAAAATAAAATTTCTAACAACTACTCAGAGACCTCTGGAGATCTAAAAGAACCAGTGATTCATATTTTGCCACATTCTCAAATTTCCATCTTTTGAGGGCCAATTAACTAACTAAAACACAACACCTCAATACCAGCAAGGGTTCTACAAAGCCTGGAAGAGTTGGACAGCTGAGATGTGAAGCATGAATTCATTTGCAATTAAAAAAAGGCGCTACCTTTCCACCCCAGGGGACTATGCTGAAATAGCCTTACCTCTGAGTCCCGCTGAGCCCATGCGTGCCTTCTCTTGTTGGTACACATCTCTCTGCTGCTGAGTAAGTGTCAAAGTCTGCCCTTTGCTCTGGTATGTAGTACAGTACTTAATTACTTGTTCATAAGCACCTTTCATAAAACAAATCTCTGGTCTGTCCTAAGAAAAAATGTACCAAACACAAGTTTAATTTCAACTTGTACATACCTTCCATTGGACTCCAAAATTAAGTGGCATTCATTTCTCATAATTCCCAGAGAAGCTACTCAAGCCTAAGGTTTTGACTGCCACCTGAACTCTGAAGATTAAATATTCCTGTATGGAGCTTTCTGTATCTTTTATAGAAAACATCTATCCCACCATCCCACACATTAAAGGCAATGCTATATACCAAGCCCCAAATTTGGCACTCTGAATGTGGAAAGAGGCTCATTGCAACATAACAGGAAATGGTAGAGAAATAACAGTTCACAATGGTTCAAGTTCTCTATTAGCTACTATATACATCTACATCTCCCTATCTACCTAAAACACCATTTAATTCTCCCAATCACGGTGTATTTATGGGTATTATCAGACTTTTTCTTTTATTTTTTTATCATGGTAAATAAGCTTATAAAGCTTATAACGAAATACTGCAGCTTCCTGTCCAACCCTTCTCACCCCTAGTCCTACTCCATGGAAGCAAAATAATTTTAACACTCTTAGCTGTTTTCTCTGATATTTACCCTCATGTTTTTAACATGTTTATACTGCTCCTTCTTCAGGTGTCAATTTTATACACTGTCTATTGTGACAGATGTTGATTTCCCCATTCCCACTACCTATTCCCCGCCCCCATCTTTATGATATAGTTAAAGCAAAATCTGCCAGTATTTTGTTTACATCAAGACTTCTTGCTGCTAAGACAAGTGTAGTAATGACTACAGCAATTCACAAATATCCTAGCTCTCCTGGTAGGTAGGAGTGTATTTCCCTATTGCCCTCCTCACTTCGAAAGTCAGGCATGACTTGCTTTAGCCAATAAACATGAGTACTTGTGTCACTTCCAAATGGAAATGTAGGTGCCGGTGCATAATTTCCTATTCTTCTACCCCTGCTGTGACAATGTGTGCTCACATTAAAATGGAGCTTCCATCTGCCTGAGTTCCCAAATAACTAAAATGAGCAGATATTTGGGGACAGGTAAGCAGCAGGAGAGCATGATGTTGTTTTCATGGCCTATCCTGATTGATAGCTCAAATAGGATACTTCTTTTCCTGTTCAAGTTTCGTCTTTTAGAACGTTAATAACCTCTTTAATTTGCTTTGTTTTCTGTATACCTATCATTCATTCTTCCTAAACTCTTCAATGTAATATAAAACCCTTCTCATGGTATTTTTTCACAACAACAAAGAAGCAGATAAGCTATTACCTCTATATTATTACTGGAGACCGCCTTCCTTCACTCTTCTTTCCATTTCTAATTGGCTGATTTCTAGGCCTGCTGTACCACTGGTATCTAGGAACAATGCTCTACCTCTATCCTCACTGAACTTTAAGTCTTTAAGTCTCGCTTTTCTTTTGTTTTTTTAATCCACCAATATCTTTCTAAGAAAGGGTGTGTGGTGTAGGACACATTTTTCTTCTATCCTCACATTTGTAAGTTTAGCTAGGGATAAATTTCCTCTCATTTTGAAGGCTTTGCTCTATTATCTTCCAGCCTACAGTGTCAATGTTTTCACTGAAAAGTATAAAGAAATTAAAGTAGTGCTCCCTTATCCAGATTTTAATTTCCTGCAGTTTCTGTTACTTAGCAGCAGTCCAAAAATATTAAATAGAAAATTCCAAAAATAAATAATTCATAAGTTTCCAATTATACAACATTCTGAGTATGGTGATGAAATCCCACTCTGTCCTGCCAAGGACATCATCCCTTTGTCCAACATATCCACACTGCATATGCTCCCTGCCCATTAATCACTTAGTAGCCATCTATGTTACTGGAATGAAAAAAACATGGTATATATAAGGTTCAATACTATTCATGGTTTCAGGCATCCACTAGGAGTCTTGGAGTGTACCCCACTGGGCTAAGTGGCAGAGTACCATACTTTAGTTCCTAAGCCCTTTTATATGATCTCCCCTTTGCTTAAAGCTCTCTAGAAGTTCTTCAAATTCTCTCTCTCCAAGTGTTCTCAAATTTCTTAATTATGGATCTTGTGTTTATCCGTCACCCCACCCTGCTTTAACACAGGTATTGTGCTGAGCAGTTGGTGGGCCACTTTATTCTAAGATGCCAAAGTCTTTTCGTTCTGGAAAAGTTTCCAACATTAGTTGATGAAATCTTCTCATTTTCTGTTCTTTCTTCTTATTAACCTATTCCTATTACCCTTCCTATAACCACCACGGGGTCATTACTGGATCTTCTGTATTTATTTTTATTTTTCTTACCTTTTATGCTGTACACGTCTTTGACTTTGCTCTACTTTGATACATTTCTTGACTTTATTTGATAAATATTTCATTGAAAGTTATTTCATCTTTTTTATGTTTTTTGGAAATTTTCTTTAGCATCTGTCATTACCTTTCTCTAAGACCCCTTTCTCTGTTGGTTTGGTCTTTGGCTTTCATACTAAAGATTTTCTCCAAGTATCTAGTAATCCCTCCCTGTTACTTGTTTTTAAGAGTGAAGAAATTAAAAGACTAGAAGCTCCATGAGCACTGGCAGAGCTAAGGATCAACTGGTAAGCCTTCTTGTAGGGTGATGAGATGAAGTCCAGGAGTAGGTAAGTGCTTCCAATGAACAAATAGTTTAGCTCAGAGGTGCCCCTTATGACAGGGCTCCCCAACTCCCAGGCAGTGGACCAGTACAGTCCGTGGTGTGTTAGGAACCCAGCCACAAAGAAGAATTGGGCTGCAGGCAAGCGAGCACTACTGCCTGAGCATCCATCTCCTGTCAGGTTAGCCAGGGCATGAGATTCTCATAGGAGCATGAACTGTATTGTGAACTACACATGCAAAGGATCTAGGTGTGCACTCCTTATGAGAATCTAATGTCTGAGGATCTGAGGTGGACCAGTGTCATTGCAAAACCATTCCCTGTGTGTGGAAGAGTTCCAGGAAACCAGTCCCTGGTGCCAAAAAGGCTGGGGACCACTGCCTTACGAGACCAGGCAGCTTTTCTAAAACTCTTGAATCTTCTTACTTAGGGAATGAGAGTAGGGAGATGCCAGCCTTCATGTATTCTAAGAGACAAGTGGTGTTAAGAACTAGGGCTTTACCCTTCAGGACAATGACATCTTCTTAATCACTGTTTTCAGTCTTAAGGCTTATTCCTACCCTCTACTCTTATCCCCAGATTTCTGGTGTTCCACAGGGGTAAAGGAAGGCTAACCATCTGGCCTAAAGCAGCAGCAAAGGTACTTGGGGGAGTTCTGTTGGTTCCTTATTCAGAATTTCAAATATCTCTACTATTTTTAGCCTTATGCCTTACTCCCTGCCTCCAAAGGTACCTGGCACCTTTGAATCTTCCCTATACTTCCTGAGTTTGTATCTTTTATTCCTTGTTAGTGATTTTCATGGGTTTCAGGGAGATAGTAAATATATATAGTCATGTTCAAGTGAAAGTCCTTTAAAAGCAAACTAGCCACTGAAGTTACTTTTAAATTGGTAAGTTTCCCTATCTGTGTCAGGCTGACTTCTTACAGATCCTGAGTCACATCTGTGGGTTGGGGTTTTGTTCGTTCATTTCACCGGTTGGTTTTGTTTTGCAAGAGGAACTCTTCAGGTGAGCAAATGAGAAGAAGAATCAAATGTTTCCAAACATATCCTGCTACTTTCTGTCCCCCACTCCCACAACTAAGAAGATTTAGTCTTCCAATGTAAAACTTTGGTAAGATAACATTAAAAGTTGCTGAAAAGTAAAATTATTAAACATTACATGAGCCACACTATCTTCAAGTACTGAGCGATGGTTTATAAAATGTAGTGAAACAGACCTATCAAAAAAAGTCATATGCATATTCTTGCCATGTAACTATATGGTTAAGGGCCATCAGCTGAAAATCGCTTAAGTTTAATGCAATTTCTGAAAGCTTTACATTAAAAGGTTTAAAGTGTAAAGCATTTTATTTTCGTAGTTTTATTTCCAATTGTCTTCTTTCACCTAAGTTTATAAAAGTTCCTTTAAAGAACAGACGGAAATCTTTTTTTTGGCCCTCATGAACATAGGTCCTGGAAGACTTCAATTCAAAGTTCAGTGTTAACCAACTTGGCCTTCCTTTTAAAACCAGTATGTTTCCACTTATATGAATGAAGGGAGATCCCTTCATTCCTGTTTTCTACAGAGATGTAATCATAGGTATCATATGCAAAAATCATGTGTTTGCTCATAGGTAAAAACATATAACCAACTAGTCATTCCTGTCAAAGGAACTATAAAAATAACAAATAAGTCCAGGCGTAGTGGCTCACGCCTGTAATCCCAGCACTCTGGGAGGCCGAGGTAGGAGGATCATGTCAGTCCAGGGCTTCAAGACCAGCCTAGGTAACATAATGAGACCCCATCTCTACAAAAAATAAGCAAAATTAGCCAGGTATGGTGGCACGTGCTTACAGTCCCAGCTACTTGGGAAGCTGAGGTGGGAAGATCACTTGTGCTCGTGAGGTTGAAGTTGCAGTGAGCCAAGGTCATGCCACTGCACTCAACCTAGGCAACAGAGTGAAGGAAAGTTTAAGGGTGTGTGTGTGTGGGTGTGTGTGTGTGTGTGTGTGTGTGTATTTATTTAGACAGAGTCTCACTCTGTCGCCCAGGCTGGAGTGTAGTGGGGCGATCTCGGCTCACTGCAACCTCCGCCTCCTGGATTCTAACAATTCCCCTGTCTCAGCCTCCTGAGTAGCTGGGACTACAGGCACACATCACCACACCTGGTTAATTTCTGTATTTTTAGTAGAGACTGGGTTTCACCATATTGGTCAGGCTGGTCTCAAACTCCTGACCTCAGGTGATCCACCAGCCTTGGCCTCCCAAAGTGCTGGGATTACAGGCGTGAGCTACCGCATCCAGCCTAAGCTTCAATATTTTTTAAAGTTCAGTTTAAACATCAAGCTGGTAATAGCAACTATGAGTGATATACACTGTAGATAATTCAGAACTCTTATTACACTAACTGGAAAAATTTCTAAAGCACCCAGGAATAAGGTGGCAGCTTAAAATATTGGTATGTCATTTTGTCAGCTTGTAAGCTGGAGTAATCAACATGAATTACATACATTTGCAAACTACTTTTCAAAAAGTAAGGTGGTTTCATTTGTTCTGAAGATAAGACATTCCTTCAGTGAAAGAACACAGATTGAAACACAGTCTGCAAAGACCTTATAAGGAACTGCCATGAAGAACTGAAAAAATTCTGAAAAAACCAGATGTCACAAGCTTTAGGAGACTGAGACTAGGCTACAACTCATTTAAGCTGTTTGCTCACACAGCAACAACTCCATGAATATATCTATGCATGGATTCTATAAGGAAAGACTATCAAAGAGAACACAAACAGTAAGAGATGAGTGTACTATTAATTACACGTACTTTCAAGCAACAAGTCTTTATTATGTACAATGACTATTTAAACCCAAAGGTGGATGGTAAATGAAAAACTAGTCATCTAAGCTAAATAGGAAATACGTATTCTTTAAACAGATGGATACCTGCTGTGTTCGGTGTACACACTTAACAGCCATCCACTTTTGCTCAGAGCTAAAAGGGTATTCAGTTTTTCTGATGTAGTCTTGTTGAAGTCCATCAAGACCCATCTGTATAGCACAAAAAGAAAGTTAATTCTCACCTATATGTGATTATTTTTTCCTTTAACAAAGAACAAGGATCACAACTTGTAGCTAGGTTGGCTGGATTATTTTTCAGTTAACGGTGAAAGAATAAATGCTCCATCTATATATACTGTACTTCCCTACACATCAGTATACATTTTCAACATGAAAGCCCAGGTATGTAGATAGAGTCTAAGGCAGGTTTTCTGGATTGTACGCTGACTAAACCTCCCACACCCACTATATTAATCTCTCTACCAGCTCAAATTCTGAAAGGAAGCAGGATATAAATAAATAAAACTACCCAATCAATTCTGAGCATGTATTTTTATAATCAATAGAAGTTTCAGATTAAATCTCTCACTTCTTAGGGACTCAAATGTCTCACTTGTTATCATCCTAGTCCCTTACCCTCCACCACTTTATATCCTGAATACTACCAGTCATATTATTGTTTTCCCTCCCAATCACCTTTGCATCAGTATCAAATATGCAAATATCAAAAATAACAAAAAATATCTTCCAAATATCAAAAAATGCTTAAATACTCAAAATTCTACCATGTATTGCTTTCTATTTTCTATTGAAACATGTTCAGGCTCTTCTTCTTGGCCTTAAAGGTTCTCCAGAAACCCACCACATACAGTGTCTATAAAAATCCTCCTGGTCGGCCGGGCGTGGTGGCTCATGACTGTAATCCCAGCACTCTGGGAGGCCGAGGTGGGCGGATTCTGAAGTCAGGAGATTGAGACCATCCTGGCTAACACGGTGAAACCCCGTCTCTACTAAAAAATACAAAAAATTAGCCGGGCGTGGTGGCGGGCGCCTGTAGTCCCAGCTGCTCGGGAGGCTGAGGCAGGAGAATGGCGTGAACCCGGGAGGCAGAGCCTGCAGTGAGCAGAGATGGTGCCACTGCACGCCAGCGTGGGCGACAGAGCGAGACTCCGTCTTAAAAAAAAAAAAAATCCTCCTGGTCACACAAATACATTTCATTTTATCCAGTTTGGCCAATTCATTAGCCACAACCCACTCTATGCTCTTTTACTCCTCTCTACTTCTACTTTAGTTCATTCCCTAGCTTACCTTATCTAAACCCTTCCTGTCCTTCAAAGCCCTCATATCCCAGCTCTGAATTTGCATTGTTCTTATATGTAACTTAATGTTTAAGATTTCAGTGTCTGCTGTCTTGGATTGCCTTTTGTCTCAAGAATGTCAGTATAAATTCCTTACCTAAAATGTGAGGTCTCTCTGCCCATAAAAAGATAGGTTCATACTCTTTATCTCTCAAAGAAACTAATATCTTTATAAGCATAACACAGGAAATACTTGATAACTAATTCATGCTTTGAGTACTATACTATTTTAGTTGTAAGGAGACCAAATGATACAGAAATGTGCTTTTCTGCCAAGGAAACTATATATTCTAAAACTGTAAATTTTATTTCATTAAATATGTTATAATAACCTGTAATTCTATACTGTCTCTCATTTCAAGCAACCTCATTTAGAAGCCTCTTGCTTTACACAAGTATCAAAATTTCCTTTGAATACTCTTGAGGTAGGAATAGTGATTTTTGTTGTGAGTGACAGCCTGTACTTACTAGGTTTCTCACTGAATCAAATATAGGACTTAGGGGATAAGGAGACAGATTGGGACAGATGAAAAGTTAACTGAGACTTCTTCTGCCCAAAACAAATTATAACTTTACAATCATTTTGAAAAATTAACAAAGGACAGAAAGGAAAGACTGGGAAAAGAAAGCTGTTCTCTCATGACTGTGTTATTATCTTTACATAGAAATACTAAAGAATGTTGCCTTTTATTCATTCAAAAGTTAGTATTTATCAGCAATTACACACATTTATGAAGTATTTCACATGCAGATCTCAATATTGTGGAGGACAGGAACATTTCTTCATAAGAAATCAACGACTGTTCATTAGTTTGTAACTTGCATGTGAACAATAAAGTTATAGTGAAAAACCTCTATACTTTATATTTACAGGAGTAAAACTGATACCCAAAAGATAGTAAAAACAATGTAATAGTATGAGTTTTTTTCACTCAATACCTAAAAACCAGTAATACTGAAATTGATGACACTGCGTTCTGTTGTGAGGGTAGTGTCTCATATGTCAAAGAAGAGAAATTTAGGTACATACCTTCATTGCAAGAGCAATTAAGGCTCCTTCTGTTGGCTTCCCCATTAGAGTATTGTTTCTAATTACAGCATCATTGCACACACAGCCCGCCTAAGAAAAATACACATAAACTATGAACCTATCACTGTGTCTTAAGTTATTATGAAGAAAGTCACCGTCTTGGAAAACAAAGTATTTACCTCAACAATTCTGCTAACAGCTGGGTTATAGAATCCATGAACAACATCACCATCAACAATCACTTCCCCAAATTGATTATAGCCAACTCCAGTAACCTAAAGGTCACAAAGTGGGATCAATAATACAAACACTACAAACACGTGCTGGTGACAAGACCTATAAAACCCAAAAACTATACTGAGTTCTGTTCATTTTATTTATAATGACACTGTTAAAGTGTTTATCTAGAAAAGTATTAAAACTTGTCTTTAAAAAGGACATTTAGTAAAGAAATATAGATTCTAAATCTCATCAAAATTATTAATCTAAAAAGACATTGTTTTCTACTTACAATATACTATCAAAAGAATAAGCTATGAAAATATACATAAACTTAAACTTATATGACATTACACTTATATAGCATACTACAGTTTGCAAAGAACTCAAATCCATTACCACATGTAACATATAACACAAACCTGTGACTTTGACAAAAGTAGTATTCAAAGTATTCTTTCTGCAAACATGCAGGCCTGGAGACATTGAGATATATGCTAGCACTTACAAATCACTTTAACACAGCATATTACACACCAATTTTAAAAATCAGAGGTAGAGACAAACCAGGTATTTATATCAGATGTCTAGAACAAACCAAGCCAAACAAAAGGAAATTTCACAATAAAAATCATACAATTTAGTGGCCAGGTGTGGTAGCTCACATCTGTAATCCTAACACTTGGGAGGCCGGGGCAGAAGAATCACTTTAGCCCAGGAGTTCAAGACCAGCCTGGGCAACAAAGCAAGATCCATGTCTATTAAAAATAAAAATAAATAAAAAATGTTTCATGACATAATTTAGAGGTAAACAATTAACAAATGATTAATGCATTACATATAGCATGACCTTAAAAGAAAAACTAATATTCTACCTTCCATATCTGGATCATATAAGCACATGTAATCCCAATGACCCTTCTGAACCATCCAGAAAGGGCACATTCACCAACACAGCATGGGGGATCTTTGACCAAATCTAACACCATAAATATCGAGTCTCTTTTCAAAACCTATGTAAAATGGACGTAAATAAACCCAAGTACAACTTCTGTCAATTTGTCTAATGCTTATTTTTCTCAAAGAATTAGCTATAAATACATTTTAAATTACTGTACCCAACATAAGTAGTGTTAAGAGCATTCCAGTCAAAAATCCTGCAGAGACTGAGTAGGATTAGACTTGTCCATAAGCATCTTCAGTGCACAGTGATGTGCACTTAAGAGACAATGTATCAATATATAATTGTTAAAATAAAATGATTCATTCATTCATTTATGCATTTATCAAGTATTTATTATTATGCAGCAGGCTCTGTGCTAGGCAATATAGTTCCTGTTCTCTTATAATGAGGAAAAGGGACAGAAAATTTTACCTAAGATAAGGACTAAGAGGTATGAAATGCTAAGAAAACATATAACATAGGGCCACTTCTGGGTGTTCTGAAGAATTGGGTTGAATTAAGGTGCAAAGGATGAAGAGGCATTAGACTATCCTAAACAGTGAGAAAGGCAGCAAAGTTCCTAAAGTAGGAATAATTGTGTCACATCAAAAGAACTATAAAGCCAGTACATTTAGTGCAGAGAAAGCAAAGGGTACCATATAAGGATAGAGGGGAAAATACGGGACAGAACATGTACGACTTTGAGAGGCCACAGTTCAGGATCCTAATCACAATGGAAAACCATTGGAGCATCTTAATTTATGGAGTGACATGCTAAAAATTTGGTTCTAAAAGGATCCCTCGAGCTACTTACGGAGTGAGGGCATCAAGAATGGATAAAGACCAGTCAAAAAGCTTTATCAGAATGGCAGGTGAGAAATGGCGGTAACTTAAAGAAGCTGGCTATAAAGTAGATGGCTGGGAAAATTCTTTAGAAGTCAAAATTGGCAGGATTTAATTATGGATAGATGAAGGGGTGACCGAAAGAGAGATGTCAAGGAGGAATCAAAGTTTTGGATTGAACAAGTGTACAAGCGAAATGAGACAAAGACTTGGTAGAATCACAGAGAGAGAAAATAACTCCGCTACTAATTTACAGCCCTTTTGAAGGTAAGACACTGGAACTGTTAGGAATGTTAAACATCAAGTTTCTTAAAGCGATACTGTTTTTGTTTGTTAAAAACCTATAGAGTACCTCAGCATGCAGACCATCTGAAGTAAATATGTGAGTAACAGTCATTTCATTCTTCGTCAGTGTTCCAGTTTTATCTGAACAAATCACATTACAGCAGCCTAAAGAATTAAATCATTACAAGTCACCAAAAGAATCAAGGAGAAATATAGGTTCATTTAAAAAACAAATCAAAGACTAGAATCCTGTCCTACTTCTCTGAATTTTATAGAGATCAAACTCATTGGTAATTTTAGATTAACTTCCCTCATTATGCTTGTTTCAGCATAAGCAGTTTCTGAAATTAAAAATAAAAATTAGATGTTGACATTTTCTTATTTACATACAGTTAGTTTCTACAAAGTTACTTCACATTAGCTTTATGTAATGATCTTATATAACATCTTTGCTAGAAAGTTTGGAGAGTTCCTAAATATAAACCCATATAATTTCTTCAGTAGGGATTTTTCAAGGTATTTCAGTTTCTCGTATATGGAGTAGATATTAAAATACAAACTAGAAATTAAATTCAGTACATTTTTGGAGTTTCAAAGCCTATTGCACATAAAGTTTTGTTAGAGCAAGATAACTACTATAAATTTACTGTTCTTACAGGCAAATTCAACTCAAGTATGACATTTGGGATCTGTAATAATACATTATCTTCTTTGACACGTCACAAGAAAAAAATTCTATTAATTTTACTCCAAGATTTCAGTTGCTGTATGGATTTTTCTTAACATGATTTGAGCATTAGAACATTATGATGTAGAAAGATTTCTCTTCAAGCCCCTTACCTAAGGGATAGGAATTTTAATTGCCTTTTCGGTTGTTAAAACCATATCCAATTTTGCCATAAGCCAAACATCATTATGCAAATCTCTAAGATAAAAATTGTAAAACTCTGAGATGATTCACTATTGACATAAATTTATGCATCATTGCATAAGAATGCTCTTAACACAGACTTACCCAGAGTTTCAACAATAGGCAGTTTTTTCACAATGGCCCTTTTCTTCACCATTCTCATAACACCAAGAGCTAGTGTCACTGTGACCACAATGGGGAGACCTTCAGGAATTGCTGCTACAGCCAAACTATAACCAATATATACAAAGTATAAAATATAGGTTAAACAATACTCACAGCAAAATTTAAATTGGATGTTACTTAAAGCTTAATAAAATGCAAAATTAATATAGTCAATACCTAAAAAATAAACTTCTCAAAAGGAAGAGAAAGTTAACATTTACTGGATACCTAGTAGCTGCCAGGTTAAGCACAGTGGTTAAAAAATGTAGGTTCTGACATCAAATTGCCTGGATTTGTATCCCTGGCTTCACCATCTCTTACTTGTGTGATCCTGAGCTACTTACTAATCTAGGTCTGCAGTTTACTGTCCTCATCTATAAAATACAGATAACTATAAATGTTCAAACAAAAAGTTATACATGAATGTTCACAGCAACACTATTCACGATAGCCAAAAGATGGAAACAGGCCAAATATTCATCAACTGATAAATGTAAAATTGTGACATCCATGCAATGGAATATTACTTTAGCCACAAAAAGGAATGAAGTACTAACACATGTTACAACATGAATAAACCTTGAAAACCTTGCTAAGTGAAAAAAGACATATACAAAAGGTCCCATATTCTATCATTCCATTTATATGAAATATCTAGAAAAGGCAAATCCATAGAGACAGCAGATTAGTGAATGGTTGCCAGGGGCTAGGGGAAGAGGGAAACTGGGGAGCGACTGCTTAATGTGTACAGGGTTTTCTTCTGGCATGATGAAAAGGTTCTGAATCCAGATAGCAGTTAACAATTGTAAAACACTGTGACCATACTTAACTCCACCAACTTAACTCCTTAAAACTGTAAATTTTTATGATATGTGTATTTTATCACAGTTTAAAAAATCATTTCACTCTTGTCTTTTATAATTAAAAAATAACAAGTCTTTCTTTGTGCCATTCCAAATACTACCTCTTGACTCTGCTAGAAATAAGGACATAAGCAATCCAACCCTTCATTCTACCACTGTTCCCTCTGCTGCTTCTACTTCCTAATTTCCATTACCAACTTCTCTTTGCATAATCTAGTACATTAGCATCTGTTTCTATAACCGTAATTGACTTTTTCATGCTTTATTTACTGGTTGATTTTAAAGTTGAAAGCAAATAAGCAACAATATTATTAGCTAAACAATACACACTGAAGAGTCAAGAAATATGTATTATCATTAATACTTCCTTTTCTCCTTTGGGCTACTCAAAGAGAATGTTCCTAGCTCAAAAGGAATCCTTTTGTTTTTTTTTTTTTTTTCCTTTTAAAATGCTTCCATTAAGGAAAAATAGGCATCATCACTTACAATCTAGATACAATGAATCTTTTCAATCTTATATTTAAGTCATCTTAGCAAAACTTTGTAGAGGAATAAATAAATTGTAAAAAACTTCACTCTAAATTTTCATTTTAACGATAACCCAAAACTATTCCTGGGCTTGAAGGCATCTATACCTGAAATGGGTAACATCTTTTGGATGCAACTAACTGCTCATCCACTGTTTTTGGTGAACTTGGAACATATTTATCTTATAAATACTGATTTCAGATTTCAAAACATATTTCTAACAGGCTTTAGCTTATCATTCTAGTTCTTCTTTCTTGCATTTGTTCTGTCAAATTGCAACACTTCTAAAACCATTGATGGTTCCCAATTGTGTTGAAAAGAGAACAGCTACCTTCTTTGGTCCATGACTGCAAAACATTTTCAATTTTAGATTTATAAACACCAATTACAATGATGACTCCAATGAATTTTTCTACTTCTGCATAATCTATTTCCTTTTAATCACTTTTATATTCATACCAGTCTTCAGCAGTTCTCCATTTAAAAACAGTATGAAGTCAATGCTGGTAAACATCATAAAAGATGAATGAAATAGGGTCATATATTCGTTTAGCAAAAGAGATGGTCCAGATTCTTGCTAAAACTACTGCATGATAGAGTCCTTGCTGCAGAATGATTAACTGGAAGAGAATACCTTTTCTTTTTTGTCCTTAAAACAGACTGCTCACTCATCAAAACTAAGGAGTTTGAGAAGATCTAGAGTATCATCATCCAAAGACTCAGTCTTGAGATTTCACTTGTATGATTAATTTCACCCACATCCTTACAGCCTACAGTGCTTCTACTTGGCTCCTTGCACTGATCTTCTGATTTGCCTAATCATTGTGAAAAGTCTTCTCTGTCAATTATTCTTTTTGCCATTATAGTAGAAAGTGAAAAATTTTGAATTCTCACTTTTGTTCAATGAAAGCTATAACAAACGAACCTAAAGACTGTGCCTTTTGACTTCTTTTACACCTTCTTAAATGATGCAATACTTTAGGAAACACAATAAGAAAACTAAATAATAAGAGAATAGTGATGATTTATTTTATTACATCAACCTTCTAAATGATTCCATCATTTTTCTGCTTTCTTATTGTTTTAGTCATCTTCAGCACTCTTGCAAATAATTGTTAAAATAATTCCTAGGGTGAAGAAATTGTAACATACTTCAAGAGGAAAAATAGGATCATTAAAGGTCCCATAATGTAGCTTATATTTATAAAAGATTCCAGTGGATCCATACTGCAAAACAGAATTGCAAAACAGAATGAGTTTTACTCTGTTTGAAAATTTTTAAGTTTCTTGTCCTTTGGAAGACCTTGAAGAAAAAATAAAAGTTATGATATGTCAATCTGTACAAAAGAACGCAAATAAAACCCCAAATCCTCAAAACTAAAATGATCCAATGGATAATATGTCAGTGTTTAATATCTCAAACTTATTCCCTATTTTAAATTTATTTTATATTTAACCCATGGCTTTTTTAAATACAAATTTAAACCAAGAGTTTCAAATTGCATTTTCACCCCTTGAGAAATAAAAAAAAAAAAATTCCTTCACTATATCACAAATATCTTTTTACTTCTCATTCATGATTCCTTGTAATCTATTTGACTTTTCTTTTTGAAAGACATTGACTTTTGTTCTAATATTTGAAATATTTCCTATGCCTACAACAGATGTCTACCAGGATTTCTTTTCCTTATTCTTGCCCTTTCTTATGTCTATTATCATCTTACTTTCCTTCACCCGTGTTTTGCTGGAATTCATACAAGGATGGGTAGGAAATGAATGTTCTACTTGCCTACTTATTTGTAACTAATCGGACCAATCCTTTGGCTAGGCCTAATTTACAGATTTATGATCATTTGCCCCGTAATCTGTTACCACTGCTCCACTATATTCTAATGCAATCTGATGTTGCTATGGATGAAGAGCTAATAAAATAATCTTCCCCTTCTGGATTTGATTAACTCCAGTTCTATTCACCTAGTGACCTGGTAAGAATAATATATCAAATATGCTGCTAGGTAACACTGCTATGATTAAGGAATTAAGGGACTAACAAAACCTCTCTGGACGAGGAAAGTTATAATTATCTTATAGGAAGTCATAGCTTTGAGTTTCTAAAGTGTAGTAACTCTTATAACTAGACACGTCCCTTGCAGGCATCTGGAAACACATGTTTCAAAATATGTCTCTCATAGAGATATTTTAACCCAAGGTAAATCCCACACTCACAAGGTTGACCTTATCTCCTTTTACTTGAGTGAATTGCTACATGGACTGCTGCAGACTCTTAGAAGGCTGCCTGAAGTTACCCTGCTGTGTTCAGGGCACAGGTATCAGATGTGGTCTGTGAATGTCTTGTGAGTTGGAATGTTTAGAAGAACCTAAAAAGACCCCGTGGTAGAAACTGCAGTTGCTAATGAGAAGTCTGATGCCAGCGTAGTTACCCTTCCTTTGTAGATGTCCTGACATTTTTTCTTTAGTTTCACAATTATGTATCAAGGTTGAAGTTTTTTCCATTCTGCTTGGCATTTAGTGAATTCTTTCAATCTATAAAGACTTATTTTGCCTTAGCTTGAGAAAATATTTGTGTGTCATATCTTACATAATTTCTCCTTACATCTTTTTGAAACTCCAATTAGTTAGAAATAGTATTTCTGAAATTATTCCTTTTCATCATTTTATCTCATTCTTTCTAAGACTTTTACTCTTTTAGGGGAGGAACCTCTTTGAATTTATATTACACCCCTTCAATGGAATTTTAATTTCAGCATTCATAATCTTAATTTCTAAAAACTCTTTCTATTCTCTGATCCTTTTCTACAACCATCTATCTCATGGATGCAGTTTCTTCACAAGTCTCCGAAAATACAAACACTTGGTTTTTAAATCTGTGTTCATTTCTTCAATGTTTCGTTTTCCTCTGAAATTGATTATTCAATTTCTATATTGTGAACTTTCTCTTTCATGCTGCTAATTTTCAATTAGCCAATCCTTAATTGTCTATTTATATATAAAAAGGCAATAATGCATTAGTAATTCCAGACATCTAGTGTGGGTTTTCTTCATTACCATATATATACATTTTCATTTTTCTGGAGGTAATTTTAATATATGACTTCTGAACTATTTATGTAGCGATATTATACTCTTATGGTCTCCATGTAATACTGACCTCCATAATAAAACATAAGCTATGTCCATTAGAGAAATAAAAGAGGCAAAAGAGACTCCAATTATGAAGTATTGGAACTTACCTTACACTAATAGTAAACATTTCCAGGATATCTTTTCCCAGTAACCAGCCAACCAACATGATGATTCCTGAAAGACAAACAGTTATTCTTCCCTTTTACATACAATCACCTAGAAGGAATAGAACAAGCTGAAGGCATCTAAAACATCCCTTGACAATAAAAGGGAAAGCATATCAGATCACAATTACAAGATTTTATAAAAATCCATTAAACAGGGGAGGTTAAAGTTAACACTGCTTAACGTGAATACTGTGCATACTCACATAGGTACACGTGTGCTCACACAGTTTTACTGTTGGTTGACACTGCTCCCATCTATCCCTTAAAGCAATAGTATCTTACTATTTTTTTTAAAATTACCAGTATTTTCATACAATGAAAAACAGAAGGTGGCAGCAAACATATAGGTCTTCTATGTAATATCAAACGTGCAAAATTAAACCCTAAAACTTCATTTTCCATAACACAATATCCAGACACTTCTCAGCAAATCCATACTACATACAAAGGGACACTTAGGACTTGGCTCAAAAAGTGATGTGCCTTACGTTAAGCACCTACGACTGCACTAACTTCTAAAAATTACTACTTTCAAGGCATTTCAAACATTTAAAAATCAATTAAACCAATACTCCTTGTTTTAACCTTTTATCTTTGAAAGCAACAGGGGTAAAGGGGCACACAAGCAGGTTTGTAAGGAAAAACCAAACAGATTCATCAGAGGTTTGATAAAATAAACCTATCTCAAGACTGTAAATCAATATGAACATTTAAGACAAGGTTTTTTTCATCTTTGTATAGCTAAAGAATATCCAAATAGTAACTTTCTAAGATCCTATCCCAAACACTATCATGATGGAATTATGTAAAAAGGATTATACCAGGGGTCAGTAAACTACAATCTGTGGGTCTCTTGTCTGCTTTTGTGAATGAAATTTGTTGGAACACAGCCACACTCATTTATTTACATATTTTCTATGATTGTTTTCATGCTAATGGCAAAGTAAACTATTTCCAACAGAGACCATATGGACTAAAATATTTACTATCTAGTCCTTTACAAAAAAAAAAATTGCTGACCCCTGATCTAGCTCTTGACCTTGGCAAGAGAAATTATGTCCAATGTGATATACTAACATAAAACCAGATAATCATAAAGTTGAAACATATTTATTACTAAACTTGAAATGGTTTTATGGTATAGTGCTAATAGAAACTACAAAGATTTAATTGGCTAGAATGTCCTTCAGTTTATCAAATTCACTATAAAATTTCTAGAAAAGAGCAATAATCAAATGAAAGGAGTTATGAGGGCATACACACCAGTGAAAAAAAACTAAGACAACTTCCTACCCTTCTACTTTATGTTTACAATGAAGATAGATGGATAAACAGAATTACTATTTAAGAAGTTATTTCAACTAATATTGTATTAACAGAAATAGTGCTTCAAAATTGCATTACTCCTGTAATCCCAGCACTTTGGGAGGCTGAGGTGGGCAATCACGTGAGTTCAGGAGTTCAAGATCAGCCTGGCCAATGTGGTAAAACCCCGTGTCTATTAAAAATAAAATTAAAAAATTAGCCGGGTGTGGTGGCGCACACCTGTAATCCCAGCTACTTGAGAGGCTGAGGCAGGGAAATCGCTTGAACCCTGGGAGGCAGAGGTTGCAGTCAGCCGGGATTGTGTCATTGCACTTCAGCCTGAGCAACAAGAGCGAGACTCCGTCTCAAAAAAAAAAAAAAATTGTATTACTGACTTTGAAATACTAAGTTAGCTGGAATAATTAACATGGTAAGAAAATTAAAGGAGAAAAGGCTTCAAAATTAATGCAAGTGCTTAATGTGTGATAAAAACGTGACTTCAACCCCATGAATAAAGACTGGATTACAGAATTAATGGGATAATTAACTTGAGTAAAAAAGTTAAAACTCTGCCTTAAGTCATGTACTAAAATAAATTTTAAATAAAATAGTAAAATGTCAAAAATAAAAAACTATACAACAATGTTTTAATAAATGTTCTTATAAACATGAGGTTGGGAAATCTTTAGGAATAGAACAAAACCAACTTAATTGCAGAGATTATCAATAGGAGGGTGATAACAGAATCTCAAGGAAGAGGGGATGTTTTAACCCATTTGTGTCTGAGGTTGCAATTTTTTGAATTTTTGCAACCAGACCTTGGCAATGACCTTGAGCAGTAGGATATAAATAACTCCCACATGCTTAGCGATCCAATAATGGAACACTAGTCATAAACAGTTAATTACATATATTGCCCTCTTACCAAGTTTATTCTACATGCCTCAAAGGCAATTTAAATGGGAAAAAAATACTTATAACTTATACAACAAAAATACTGAAAATCTAGTCATATAAAAAGCTTTTATCAATCTAAGACTCAAGACACAGGAAAAGGGACAATAATCACTGGCAGGTCATAAAATGAAATAAAAATGATCAACCCACACATGACAAAGCATTCGGTTTCCCTAATAACTGTGAAATCAAACAATGAGAACTCTTTTATTTACAGTTGAAGTTAATGACAACACTTAAAGCTGGCCAAAAATTTAAAAGGTACATGGATCCCCTTTGACTAAATAAATTTTATTTCTAAGAATTTATTCCTTAAAAAAGAGAGGTATCTTACCAGAAGATACCCCACTGGAGAAAGTATTTATATAATAAAAAAAAACTCAAAAATCCTAATGTCTAGAAGAGGTCTGTTTTGATAATGTTTTCCACAACAATAGAATACTTACAACCTTTACATTTGTTTTGTGTGAGCATCAATCTAATGACAAGAGTTTTATGACAGGACATGTGAAATAAAAATAGAAAAGCAGTCCATAAAACTACAGTATTACATTTTTGAAAGATAAATACTCAAATGTTTAAAGAAATATTTTCTGATTACAAGAATCAGAGTTCTATTTTTTCTTTGTTGAAATGAATAATGACTAGTAGTCTTACAATTTTAAAAAGTATTAAACTTAATAAAAAAAGAAAAGCCAATAAATAAAACTAGAATACCACCACCCTTCACATTCAAAAAAGAAAACTCAAATAAAAATATACACATACTCACTCTTCTCTTACCTATTATACCAAAGGAGTAAAAAGAAAGTTGTTTTCCTAAGAGGTCCATGCTCTTCTGCAGAGGGGTTTTTGGTGCCTTGATAAATTGAAGAAGAGCGTCACCACAATTAGCCATATTTACTAAGCTTTATCAAGTGTCAGGGACTTGCTAAGTGCTTGACAAAGCAATTCCTAAGTTAACCATCCAACTCTCCCATAAGGTAAATAAATAAGCACCTTCACTGAGAAAACTGAGACTTAGATTTTACACAATGCCCAAGGTCACACAGTGAGGAATAGAAATTCTCTACTTTTAAAAACCTGTTTATTTGAAAAGGTCCATTCTCCCTATGCTTCCTTCTGAGAAAAAATCTGTTCTCCCTCCTACCAACCACTGCAGGACTTCATTACCATCAGCTGCTCTCTCACTTACTTTTCCAATTTTCCCCTTTCTGTATCCACAAACATGCTAGTAACCCAGGTCTTTTAATCCCCCCTCATCTGCTAACCCTCTTCTCTATTCATCCCTTCACTACCACGCCTCTTGGAATGAGTTCCCACTCTGCATCACATACTGGAGTTTTGGCAGGTTACCTGAGAAATCCAGAGGATTTGGGGAGAACATGACATTTGCAGAATGCAACTTCCTTTTAAATAAGAAAGTATTTAAAATGAACTCATCTTTAATACTTTTAGCCAAGAATATTTTGTAGGTTATTTTACTTGGCAATCTTTTCCCTGCCACCCTTACTTGGAATTATGTGAAGTTGAAAAAATTTGATAGAAGACATGTTCCAAGGTACAAATATACTAATTACTAATCCTTAAAATTACCACAACACTAATCTCTGAAAATAATAAGATCTACAAATAAGTGGTTAAAAGCCTTTTTCTGCTATAAACAATGAGTAAAGCTCAAAATCCTTTAGAATACTAACAACATCAATTTAGACCTTTTCAATTACAGGCTTTCCAATTATGTTTCTAAACAGAGACAACTGATTTCCATTCTGAATAAAATATTGCTCTCAAAAGTATACAAAGTAATCCAATATTCTCTACTTACAATGAAGAATTCCAGATTTGGAACAAATACATCATTAACATATTAAGTACTCACCTCTTCTGCTTGCATCATTTTAAAAACCTCCCCAAATTCAGAATTTTCTCCTGTTCCAATGACAACACCCTAAGGGGAAAAACAGGAAAATACATTTACATCCAGATGAAATGTAAACCAAAACACATACACACACACATCCAACAACTTTCAAAGTCTTACCTACAGTGAAGATGTCTAACATACACACTCGTAAGATTTCCTTAGCAAATTTACTTTTTTGTGTTACTGTCATAACCATTTGCCCCTTATGATTTAAACCCTGGAAACAAACATTACATTAAATGTACTGCTGGCCAGGTGCTGCGGTTCACGCCTATAATCCCAGTACTTTTGAGTGGCCAAGGGGGCGGGGGGTGGATCACTTGAGGTCAGGAGTTCGAGATCAGCCTGGCCCACATGGTGAAATGCCATCTCTACTAAAAATACAAAAAATTAGCCAGGCGTGGTGGGATGTGCCTGTAATCCCTGCTACACGGGAGGCTGAGGCATGAGAATCACTTGAACCTGGGAGGTGAAGGTTGCAGAGAGTCAAGATCACGCCACTGCACTCCAGACTGGACAACAGAATGAGACTCCGTCTCAAAACAAAAAGTATTGCAGACTCAATTCTGAGGCCTATTTTTTGCCTATATTAGTATTTCTGAAATACAAATATGTATTATACTCAATAGGAGACATTTAATATAGTTTCTTTTTATCCCTAGTGAATGATGTCTTTTGCACTGGTGGAGTATCAGAATTCAGGATACGAAGCATTTGAAATCGATCAACAGGTGAACAATATATAGATTATTACAGCCAGTATCATATCAACTACATTAAAAATTTATTTAACTAACAATAAACACATCCATGAAACCACTGTTTCTCTCTTTACAAAGAAACAGGTAATGAGGATTATCCATTATCTGTGAAATAGCAGAACTATGGAAATGTTCTTCAGGGACACAGATTCTCCCCCGTTTCACAAATAGATGTAATGGGTTAAGTTCAATTTTATCTTTTGTCATGTATTTGAAAAATTCCACATAAAATCAGCAAAAAAAAATAATTGAGAAAATAATTTCAAACAAAGGAACTGCTTTTTTCACAACAGGAAAAAAAATTTACCTTTGCTTTGCCACATCTGACCAGTGTTCCCATAAAGGCAATGTTACTTCTTGTTGCAAGAGCTCCATTAGTTGCAGCTGGCTGAGGAGCTGTCACCTTAGAACAAGGCGTTGTCTCACCTGTCAAGCTGGACTCATCAATGGAAAGATCCACAGCCTTAGGGAACATAAAGAAACCCAGATTCAAATTTTGTGCTACATTTAACATCTCTAGAGTTCATAACTATCATCACTTCTTCCTCAAATATCCCTTTTCCATTGATTAGCCACATCTTGTATCAAAACCATCACTCTAAAACAAAAGACCAGAATCAGTACAATCATATTTTAAAATACAATTAAGTCAACAAAATCTAAGACAAGCAAAGTAGGATGCTGTACCATGAGACTAGATTAGTCCAAAATTGAAAATACAACTAGGAAAAATTTGACATTAGCTAAGACTCAATCTTAGAGAAAACTCAACTTTTCATGACAAAATATTATTTCCTAATTTTGTCAAGTCCCTAAAGTTCTGGAAAAATGGCTTGGCAGATTAAAACCACCAACGATGACTGAAAGTGATACATGAATAAAGGGGAAAAATGTCACTTAGAAATCATTTCATTTTGGAATCAATTTTCATAAAATTATTCTTGTTATACATCCCTACGTTTATTCCAAATTATAATTTGCAAGACTCAAAAATGTATACAATTGTTTTCATGCAGATCATAACTATCATAATATCTTCCAACTCTGCAATAGAGCTCAATTTTGAAGGCTTCACTCCTGACACAGTATTTACCTACCCAAGCATACAGAAAAAAGGAAAAAAAAACTATTTTAAGAGTATAGATAGATACATACATACATACAAACAAGTGGGGGAGAGGACTAGGGCCAAGTAAGTCAGAAATAGTTAAGAGTTAAATAGCTTCCTCTACTGCAGTGCTTCTCAAAACCTTCAATACATTAATGTGAATCACCTCAACAGGAATACAGGTATACAGCAAAGGTTCTCAACGGAGGACAGCATAACATCCACTACCTCAGAACTTGTTAGAAGAGTCCTTTGCTACACCTCCAACACAAGGTAGAGAAAGTCAACCTAACAGACTGTATTTACAAGCCCTCCAGGTGATTCTGTTGCAAACTTCCACCCATTTTATTCCAGAAGCAATTATTCAAGGGTCCTTAGGGTACTCTTTAACAAACTAAGAATTAGTTCATGACTTTACTGATTTTACAGGCTCATTCATTCACCCAACATTTATTGACTATCAGTGTTAGGCACTGAGCAAGTTCCTGGAAAGAAAACAGGATAAATTACTGCACAGTATCACTGCTATTTTAAGTTGAGTCAGTATTCTCAATCAGGCCTTTCTTAATCCTCAGTTCACACTATGTACGAAGTGTTCTAAATTTATATCTTCTTTTTCTTTTTTTTTGGCGGGGGGTGAAAAGTTATAAATTACATCTTTTCAAATGGTTCATTTCTGAGCATAAAAACCTCAAATAACCTCATGTAAAATGATTATTAAAAATTGGTTCACAGAATCTTCATCTCTGCAACAAAACTGTTTTAATTTGATCAACAACATTCCTACATTCACTTAACAAGTATTTATTACTGCTTACAACGTACCATGCCCTGTACTTTATCACACACAGCAGGAGAATCAGCAGTGAACAAAACAAAGTTTCTACCCTTGGATATAATGGGAAAGTGATTTTAAACAACCACGAGTATATAATATACAATGCCAGGTGGGGGAAAACAACAAACATAATAAAGATAGAGTCACATTTTAGAAGAAAACATTCCCCAAAACCAGGTAATCCTCTGCAGAGCCCTGATAGACCTGAGAGCTCGAAGGCTGGGCCATAATTAGGGAGAGTGGATTTCCCGTAAAGGGAAAAAAGTACAAAGACCTTGGGGGCAGGAACATGCTTGGTGTGTTTGTGTGTTCGGGAAACACATAACTGCAAAAATAAGAGTTTACATTAGATTGTAAGTTTTAAAATATTCATCATGAAAATAAATATAACTCCAAAGAGACAAAATTGTGCTAGCAATTCCCAAAAGTTTAGATAGTATGACAATGGAATGCATTTTCGTATCAAAATAAGCTTACAAAAATTATTCTTTAAAACACAGATCAATAGTCCTTTAGACATTAAAGGATTTTGCATTTAACATTAATTGTGTATACAAACACAAACCAGTTAATAAATTCGGGTTCATTACCTTAACCCAACTGAAGATTTAAAAAACACCTGCCATGTTCAAAGGTAAGTGAATTTTTCTTTATTAAAGGAACATATTTATTTGACTTTTCTTTCCACGTTAACCTTGGAACTATTTAACTTTTCACGTAACACATTTATTAGCAAGGCAAGAGAAACAAATCTTAAAATGGGCCTTTCTTCAAAGATAATGTCAATACTAAAAATCAGCTGACATTTCATTGCTTACAATCTGCTAGGCACTATGCTACATACCTACGCTAAATTATCACATTTAATCCTACTAACAACTCCTATGAGGCAAGTAATTACTATTATTATCCCTGCTTTACAGGCACTGAAAGGTTAAGTAACTCACCCAACATTATAGAGGTAGAACGCTATGCAGATAAAATTCCAGTGTGGAAAGATTTTAACTCCAGATTCCTCTTATTTAAAGGATCAATCTACAAATTATTTCTCCTCCCCAATTTTGTAACCACTTATAGAAAAAGACAGGTATAACACATAAAGCAAATTTATGAAAAATAGTATGTATTTCCTGAATTACAAGTAAATTTATACAAGGTTCATTTTATTTAGCAAGCTCATCTTTAATGCTTGTTACAACAATCAGAGTTGCACAAAATTTTCCAAGATCTTAACTAGAAAAGAGATCCACTAATATTTAAAAATAAATACTTGTAGAAATTTACAGAATTCCTTCCCTAAGAGACGTAAAACTCATGTTTTCCCTTTGAAGACTTTTGCTTTAAATGTAAATCTTAAACATGGATAAATACTAACATGAAGTGACTAATAGAGAAGGAATTTTTTTTTAATCTGCTGTTTTTAAAAAGAGGAAAAGCATGATTTCATGGCTCTGTCAGCAACCTAGCTCTTTGGTTTCAGCCTCAGAACAACAATCACTTAAGAGAGCCCTTGTCTGGTGTAATACACAAGCTAATGCGGAAGAAAAAGGGGCTCAGGGCCCTAATTTTTTTCTATATCATTATAAATTTGTAACTAAAACTGAAATTATCATTCAATGTGTCTAAATCTCACAATGTCCCGATCTGCAAAGATTTCAACTATCTGTTGAATACGAATACTTTCTAAGTCACAAGTTATTTTCTCTTAATAGTGACTGCAAGAGTTTTCCTAGGAAGTTGTTTTGAGGGAGTAGAGGGAAAGAAAAGGTGGAATTTAATAAATGAGGCAAGCCTATTACAGTTTAATAAAGTCACAATTTAATTCATCTGAGAAGAAAGATATTACAGTCATTATTCATTGCATTCATGAGAGAGAGAAAGGTAGGATAAAGTGAAATCAAAGACTCAGACAGCCCCATAACACCTAGCCAAAAGTTTAAGTACTAAACCCTCAGAAGACCTGTTAATGAACAAGAAAACTGATTTGCACTTTCATTCTTCTTCAAGCACTCTGGTGGAGGTGTGAATATGCTATAAAGCAGTTCAAAAATCAGAATATAAATAAGAATCAAGATGACTATATAATTCACAGTCTAAATATTTAACATCTACACAATAAAAATGATTGGAAAAATTCACAAGATTATTATTCACATAAAACACTAGGGAGAAAGAAATCAAATGCCAGTCACAAAGGTTTCCTGAAAGGCAGAAAGTACTTTTAAAAATTCAGGTTAACATGGAACAACTGGCAGCTACAAATAAGTTCTTAAGCTAAAGAACTGTTTGACATACAGTATACTGATAAGGCAATCACCTCTCGAGTCTAGAATTAAAAGCAAATCATTAAAAAGCAAATTAGAAATGGATTTTTCTCCCTAGAAACAATCTTCCAAAATATTCACCTATAGCTGCCTGATCACAAAATTTCTTACTTCTGCTTTCAAAAATTAAGATACTTCACTGTTTATGCAAATGAAGACAATGTAATTTAAAATCTTCATGTATGTAACTTATTAACACTCAAAGCCAAACCAACCAAGTGTTATGTATTACTGAAAACAATACATGAAATTAATTTTATCCCATGGTAAATGCTTAAATTGCTAACTTTCTGATTCGAGTATACAGAAAAAGTTATTCAGAAGATACAGCTGTTTCATCTACATTGAAAATGTTCGGTATAACCACCTTCCTCAATGATCTTAGCTACATCTTCTGAATAACTTGCTGCAGCTTCTCCACTAACATTTGCTGCTTCATCTTGCCCTTATATGTTATAGAGATGGCTTCTTTACTTAAACCTCATGAACCAACCTCTGCAAGCTTCAAACTTTCCTTTGGCAGCTTCCTCACTTCTCTCAGTCTTCATAGAACTGAAGAGAGTTATGGTCCTGCTCTGGATTAGGTTTGGTTTAAGGAAATATTGTGGCTGCTTTTACGTTTTATCAAAACCTTTCAAACTTTCTTCATATCCACAATAACGATGTTTTACTTCTTATCATTTGTGTGTTCACTGGAATAGCACTTTTAATTTCCTTCAAGAACTTTTTCTTTGCATTCACAACTTGGCTAATTGTTTGAGGCAAGAGGCCTAGCTTTCAGCCTGTCTTGGCTTTTGACATGCATTCCTCACTAAGCTTAATTATTTCTAGCTTTTGACTTAAAGTGAAAGACATGTGATATTTCCTTCACTTGAACACTTAAGAGGCCACTGTAGGGTTACTAATTGGCTTAATTTCCATATTGTTGTTTCTCAGAGAACAGGAAAGTCCAAGGAGAGGGAAAGAGCAGTTGGACAATGCAGCAGTCAGAAAATATGCAACATTTATTGATTACATTCATGGTCTTACATGAACATAGTTAATGGTGACCCAAAACAATTTTAACAGTAACAGCAAAGATCACTGATCACAGATCACCATAATAGACATAATACTGAAAAAGTTTGAAATACTGTGAGAATTACCAAAATGTGACACAGAGACACAAAGTGAGCACCATGCTGTTGGAAAAATGGCGCCAACAGACTTGCCTGACACAGGGTTGCCACAAATCTATTAATATATTTTTTTAAATGCATTATCTTTGAAGCATGATAAAATGAGGTATGCCAGTACAATCTCAGAAGGAAAAATGAGGTGACAGAAATAGCTGAAGATAAAATGGCTGAACACTTCCCCAACTTGATGAAAGACATAAATCTACACAACCAAGGAGCTCAATGAAATCCAAATAGAATAAACTCAAAGACATCCACAATGAGACACATTATAATCAAACCATTGAAAGATAAAGACAGAATCTTGAAAACAGCCACAGTAACAACTTATCACATAACAGAATTTTCATTAAGATTAATAGCTTATTAGTAATGAGAAAACATAGAGGTCAAAAAGAACAGACATTTACAATACTCAGAAAAAAAACTGTCAACCAATAATTTTCTATCTGGCAACATTATCTTTTAAAAATGAAGGAGAAATTTTTAAATTCCTAAATAAACAAAAGCTAAAAAAGTTCATCACTAGTCAGACTTGACTCATAAGAAATGCTAAGAGACAGCCCTTTAGGCTGAAATAAGAAAGTAGAAAGTAACTCAAAGCCATATGAAGACATAAAGAATTCCAATGAAGCTATGTAGGTAAACATATGTATGTTGAGTTCATGACTCCTGTGTTTGCTTCCTATATAATTAAAAATGTATAAATGCATAAAATGCTTATAAATCTATATTAATGGGCACAGAATGCATAAAGATGTCATTTGCAACAATAACAAAGATGAGGGAGGTGTGGGCCGTACAATTTTGTATGCTACTGAAGCAAAGTTGGTATCACTTCAAACTAGACTGTTATAAGATTAGGATGTTCACTGTAATCCACATGTAATCACTAAGAAAATAAGTAAAAAGTATGCAGAGAAAAGAATTCGAGGAAATAAAAAAGGTACATCCAAAAAAAAATCAATCGGAGGGGTGTGAAAAAAAACACACAAAGAAGGGCACAATGGAGAAACTGAGGAACATAAAAAGATAATGCAAATAGGAAACAAGTAACAACAGAAGTCCTTTCCTATCAGCAATCCCTGTAAGTGTAAATGGATTAAATTCACCAACTATGTGATATAAATCCTTACAACGGAAAATTATTTGGCAGTAAAAAACAATGACATACTTGAATGGAGTACCTAAAAACATTATGTTAAATGAAAGAGGCCAGACATGAAAGACTACATATTGTATGATTCTACTTATATGAAATGTCCAGAATAGGCAAATGTATTTCAGTGGCAAGCAGATTAGTGGCTGCTAGAGGCAGGGAAAATGCAGAATGAATGCTAAAAGGTAAGAGTTTTATTTTGAGAGTGATGAAAATGCTCTATAATTAGATGGTAGTGATGGGTGTACAACTGTGAATATACTGAAAACCACTGAATGATACACCTTAAATGTGTGAACTGTATGATATGCACATTATATCTTAATAAAGCTGTTTTAATATATATATATATTTTTTAATGTGGTGGATGGACTAGTGCTTTTGGCATGGTCTAAAAGCTGGTTAAGTATGCAGAATCTCAGGCCCCACCCCACACCTGCCAAAACAGAGCCCAGCTGACTCCTATGCCCATTAGAAGTTGGAATGAATTGCTCTAGGGCAACTTTATGTCACAGTGACAAAACAGGCCTGAAAAAATCAAGCGGCTTGCCTAAGCTCACATAGTCAATTCATTTCATGAGCAGACACGTATCATTCTTTGAATCACAGTTGTTTACAAGTTGGTGTCTGCCAATGGGGAGGGCACAAACTGTCTTTTTCACTTCGAAGCCCTGAAGCCTGGTGCAATGTGCCATACATGGTTTTCAAATATGTGCTAAATGGCGAAAATGGTTTCATAACAGACCAATTTCCTAAGAAATGGATTACAATTGCCTAAATTAGCTTCATTACCAACATAAGTAAATTTAAAATATNCTTTTGCTTTAAATGTAAATCTTAAACATGGATAAATACTAACATGAAGTGACTAATAGAGAAGGAATTTTTTTTTAATCTGCTGTTTTAAAAGAGGAAAAGCATGATTTCATGGCTCTGTCAGCAACCTAGCTCTTTGGTTTCAGCCTCAGAACAACAATCACTTAAGAGAGCCCTTGTCTGGTGTAATACACAAGCTAATGCGGAAGAAAAGGGGCTCAGGGCCCTAATTTTTTTCTATATCATTATAAATTTGTAACTAAAACTGAAATTATCATTCAATGTGTCTAAATCTCACAATGTCCCGATCTGCAAAGATTTCAACTATCTGTTGAATACGAATACTTTCTAAGTCACAAGTTATTTTCTCTTAATAGTGACTGCAAGAGTTTTCCTAGGAAGTTGTTTTGAGGGAGTAGAGGGAAAGAAAAGGTGGAATTTAATAAATGAGGCAAGCCTATTACAGTTTAATAAAGTCACAATTTAATTCATCTGAGAAGAAAGATATTACAGTCATTATTCATTGCATTCATGAGAGAGAGAAAGGTAGGATAAAGTGAAATCAAAGACTCAGACAGCCCCATAACACCTAGCCAAAAGTTTAAGTACTAAACCCTCAGAAGACCTGTTAATGAACAAGAAAACTGATTTGCACTTTCATTCTTCTTCAAGCACTCTGGTGGAGGTGTGAATATGCTATAAAGCAGTTCAAAATCAGAATATAAATAAGAATCAAGATGACTATATAATTCACAGTCTAAATATTTAACATCTACACAATAAAATGATTGGAAAATTCACAAGATTATTATTCACATAAAACACTAGGGAGAAAGAAATCAAATGCCAGTCACAAAGGTTTCCTGAAAGGCAGAAAGTACTTTTAAAATTCAGGTTAACATGGAACAACTGGCAGCTACAAATAAGTTCTTAAGCTAAAGAACTGTTTGACATACAGTATACTGATAAGGCAATCACCTCTCGAGTCTAGAATTAAAAGCAAATCATTAAAAGCAAATTAGAAATGGATTTTCTCCCTAGAAACAATCTTCCAAAATATTCACCTATAGCTGCCTGATCACAAAATTTCTTACTTCTGCTTTCAAAATTAAGATACTTCACTGTTTATGCAAATGAAGACAATGTAATTTAAAATCTTCATGTATGTAACTTATTAACACTCAAAGCCAAACCAACCAAGTGTTATGTATTACTGAAAACAATACATGAAATTAATTTTATCCCATGGTAAATGCTTAAATTGCTAACTTTCTGATTCGAGTATACAGAAAAGTTATTCAGAAGATACAGCTGTTTCATCTACATTGAAAATGTTCGGTATAACCACCTTCCTCAATGATCTTAGCTACATCTTCTGAATAACTTGCTGCAGCTTCTCCACTAACATTTGCTGCTTCATCTTGCCCTTATATGTTATAGAGATGGCTTCTTTACTTAAACCTCATGAACCAACCTCTGCAAGCTTCAAACTTTCCTTTGGCAGCTTCCTCACTTCTCTCAGTCTTCATAGAACTGAAGAGAGTTATGGTCCTGCTCTGGATTAGGTTTGGTTTAAGGAAATATTGTGGCTGCTTTTACGTTTTATCAAAACCTTTCAAACTTTCTTCATATCCACAATAACGATGTTTTACTTCTTATCATTTGTGTGTTCACTGGAATAGCACTTTTAATTTCCTTCAAGAACTTTTCTTTGCATTCACAACTTGGCTAATTGTTTGAGGCAAGAGGCCTAGCTTTCAGCCTGTCTTGGCTTTTGACATGCATTCCTCACTAAGCTTAATTATTTCTAGCTTTTGACTTAAAGTGAAAGACATGTGATATTTCCTTCACTTGAACACTTAAGAGGCCACTGTAGGGTTACTAATTGGCTTAATTTCCATATTGTTGTTTCTCAGAGAACAGGAAAGTCCAAGGAGAGGGAAAGAGCAGTTGGACAATGCAGCAGTCAGAAAATATGCAACATTTATTGATTACATTCATGGTCTTACATGAACATAGTTAATGGTGACCCAAAACAATTTTAACAGTAACAGCAAAGATCACTGATCACAGATCACCATAATAGACATAATACTGAAAAGTTTGAAATACTGTGAGAATTACCAAAATGTGACACAGAGACACAAAGTGAGCACCATGCTGTTGGAAAATGGCGCCAACAGACTTGCCTGACACAGGGTTGCCACAAATCTATTAATATATTTTTTTAAATGCATTATCTTTGAAGCATGATAAAATGAGGTATGCCAGTACAATCTCAGAAGGAAAATGAGGTGACAGAAATAGCTGAAGATAAAATGGCTGAACACTTCCCCAACTTGATGAAAGACATAAATCTACACAACCAAGGAGCTCAATGAAATCCAAATAGAATAAACTCAAAGACATCCACAATGAGACACATTATAATCAAACCATTGAAAGATAAAGACAGAATCTTGAAAACAGCCACAGTAACAACTTATCACATAACAGAATTTTCATTAAGATTAATAGCTTATTAGTAATGAGAAAACATAGAGGTCAAAAGAACAGACATTTACAATACTCAGAAAAAAAACTGTCAACCAATAATTTTCTATCTGGCAACATTATCTTTTAAAATGAAGGAGAAATTTTAAATTCCTAAATAAACAAAAGCTAAAAAAGTTCATCACTAGTCAGACTTGACTCATAAGAAATGCTAAGAGACAGCCCTTTAGGCTGAAATAAGAAAGTAGAAAGTAACTCAAAGCCATATGAAGACATAAAGAATTCCAATGAAGCTATGTAGGTAAACATATGTATGTTGAGTTCATGACTCCTGTGTTTGCTTCCTATATAATTAAAATGTATAAATGCATAAAATGCTTATAAATCTATATTAATGGGCACAGAATGCATAAAGATGTCATTTGCAACAATAACAAAGATGAGGGAGGTGTGGGCCGTACAATTTTGTATGCTACTGAAGCAAAGTTGGTATCACTTCAAACTAGACTGTTATAAGATTAGGATGTTCACTGTAATCCACATGTAATCACTAAGAAAATAAGTAAAAGTATGCAGAGAAAAGAATTCGAGGAAATAAAAAAGGTACATCCAAAAAAAAATCAATCGGAGGGGTGTGAAAAAAAACACACAAAGAAGGGCACAATGGAGAAACTGAGGAACATAAAAGATAATGCAAATAGGAAACAAGTAACAACAGAAGTCCTTTCCTATCAGCAATCCCTGTAAGTGTAAATGGATTAAATTCACCAACTATGTGATATAAATCCTTACAACGGAAAATTATTTGGCAGTAAAAAACAATGACATACTTGAATGGAGTACCTAAAACATTATGTTAAATGAAAGAGGCCAGACATGAAAGACTACATATTGTATGATTCTACTTATATGAAATGTCCAGAATAGGCAAATGTATTTCAGTGGCAAGCAGATTAGTGGCTGCTAGAGGCAGGGAAAATGCAGAATGAATGCTAAAAGGTAAGAGTTTTATTTTGAGAGTGATGAAAATGCTCTATAATTAGATGGTAGTGATGGGTGTACAACTGTGAATATACTGAAAACCACTGAATGATACACCTTAAATGTGTGAACTGTATGATATGCACATTATATCTTAATAAAGCTGTTTTAATATATATATATATTTTTTAATGTGGTGGATGGACTAGTGCTTTTGGCATGGTCTAAAAGCTGGTTAAGTATGCAGAATCTCAGGCCCCACCCCACACCTGCCAAAACAGAGCCCAGCTGACTCCTATGCCCATTAGAAGTTGGAATGAATTGCTCTAGGGCAACTTTATGTCACAGTGACAAAACAGGCCTGAAAAAATCAAGCGGCTTGCCTAAGCTCACATAGTCAATTCATTTCATGAGCAGACACGTATCATTCTTTGAATCACAGTTGTTTACAAGTTGGTGTCTGCCAATGGGGAGGGCACAAACTGTCTTTTCACTTCGAAGCCCTGAAGCCTGGTGCAATGTGCCATACATGGTTTTCAAATATGTGCTAAATGGCGAAAATGGTTTCATAACAGACCAATTTCCTAAGAAATGGATTACAATTGCCTAAATTAGCTTCATTACCAACATAAGTAAATTTAAAATATCACTATATGTTTACATTTTATCAAATATTTGAAAAAAATTTTTTTGAAAAAGCATACCAAACCAAATCAGAATTGTAACCTGTGTTTTACCAGAATATTTTTTCATTGAGTAAATGGAACATGTATTTTATTAACTCAGGAAATCAGAATGCTTGACACAGAATGATTGCTCCAGTAATGGATTTACCCAACGTGGAGACAGCTGCTTGTTAGTGGGTCTTAACAACAGACTGTGCAAGAATGTGAGCCTCACAAATAGAAACATAATGGCTACATAGGGTTCCAGTCAAGGAGATTATTTCTGACTCCTTCAGGTGGCAGGTAGCCAAAGTATATCTGTGCTGGCTCAATCATGCCCATTATCTTTGGTTTTTACTTCTCCTTAGAACTAGGGAACAGAAAGGAACAAGCCCTGAAGACACCAAAAACTACTCACTGAGCCAAACTGCTATACTATAACAAAGTACAAGGATTCATGAGATTGAAAAATGGCTCACAATATAATGTCCACTGGCGTGTTCTTAAGTTTGAATTCCTGAGCTTGGCCTCAGTAGATCCTGACTCCTAATAGAACTAACCTTTCTGCCCAAATTAAAATGGTCTGGTAATCCAGTATCATAAAAACAGCTTAATCTTGGCTGCTAGCCCAAGTGGTAATTCTCTGAAAGAAGTCTGATACATTTAGAAAATCATCAGATCATAAACAGGTTTAAAAAAATGATGTGGGCCAACTGTAAGCATATGAACCACAAAGCAAAGTGTCAATGGACTTATTCAGAACTTCAAGTGAAAGAAAATCTTGCTATCATTTCAAGCGATGTATTATTGGGCTTAGAAAGTTATAGCTGAGAGAGGTAAAACATTTTCAAAAGACAAAACAACAAACAAACAAAAAAAAAACAACCTTTTTTCATCTGACCCTCACACTGTTTTTTCTTACAAAGAGTTATTTATTCAAATATTGATATCGACTTTACCTGGAACTATACCGAAAATATGCTGTGTTTTCACAAAGGCAAAATGTACTGTTCAATGATAGACTGGATTAAGAAAATGTGGCACATATACACCATGGAATACTACGTGGCCATAAAAAAGGATGAGTTCATGTCCTTTGTAGGGACATGGATGAAGCTGGAAACCATCATTCTGAGCAAAGTATCACAAGGACACAAAACCAAACACCGCATGTTCTCACTCATAGGTGGGAACTGAACAATGAGAACACTTGGACACAGGGTGGGGAACATCACACACCAGGGCCTGTCGTGGGGTGGGGGATGGGGGAGCGATAGCATTAGGAGATATACCTAATGTAAATGACGAGTTAACAGGTGCAGCACACCAACATGGCACATGTGCACATATATAACGAACCTGCACGTTGAGCACATGTATCCTAGAACTTAAAGTATAATAATAAAAAATAAAATAAAATAAAAATAAAAATAAAATGTACTGTTATCCAGGCATACATAGTCAATAAGATTGCTTCATCTAAAGTCATTGTCTGACCAATTCATTGGTTATCATCAAGTAATTGGCCAGTGGTGCCTCTTCTCAAATAACACTAAAAGTTAAAATAAAAACCCTCAGGGGGAAAAAAAACAAAGAACATGCCCAAAGCTCAATTCCTCTAAGTTTTACTGTCCTAGCTCCATCAATGCCTCTCAGGCTCCTGCTGGAAAGGCCACTGCCACCAACCATACAGTCCTCCCTCTGCAGCAGTGGATTCAACCAATCACAGACGGAAAATATTCAAAGAAAGTATAATTAAAAAAATACAAAAAATACAACAGTAAAAAACAATATAAAAGTTTTTAAATACAGTATAACAACTGTTGACATAGCATTTATATTTTATTAGGAGTTATAAGTAATCTAGAGATGATTTAAAGTATACAGAAAAATGTGCAGAGGTTATATATAAATACTACTCAATTGTACATAAGGGACTTGAGCATCTTTGGATTTTGCTCTCACTGGATCTACTAGGACCGATCCCTAGTGGATACCACGGGAAAACTATCTTGACTCAACCACTGGCTTCTGAAAACCTGATACAGGCAAGGGGAAAACTACACAATTCCTTAGGTTATCAATATTAGTCTTTAAAAAGTATAAACAAAATGGCAGTCTCAACCTGTTACAGTCTTAACTATGTATCCCAAAAAGTCATGTCCTGTAGCTCTACAGTCAACATTATAGTATTTGGAGATGGGGCCCTGGGAAGTAATTAGGATTAGATGAGGTCATGAGGCTAGTCCTAATGATGCCATTAGTGGCTGTATAAGAGGAAGAGAGAGAAATTGGTGTCTCTGCCACGTGAGGACACTGCAAGAAGATAGCCATCTCAAGCTAGCAAGGGTCCTCGCCAGAAACCAAACCGTGCCAGACCTTGACCTTGAACTTCCAGCCTCCATAACTGTGAAAAATAAATAGCATGGTATTTTGTTAAAAGCAGCCCAAGTTAAGACACAGCTTATGAAGATAAAAGTTGTACCAGACAAAAGTTGTACAGCAGTCAGGTCACTGAATGTGCTAACAAGAAGTTGCTGAGGACCCAGGCAAGTTTACAGTCAAAATCTGAAAGCACTAAAATTTATGACAGTTGCAAAATGATGACACTGAAGTTGCAACCCTGGCTTTAGGCCTAGTCTGTAAGGGAACTAACTACATAGCAGAAGTTCACTTGCTTTCTCTAAAGTGAAATCTATGTGCTTTGGAGGAAATTAATGATATCCCAAAGCTGACTAAGGAGTTTTCTGGTTCCTTTAAACCCTAAATGAGAGTTTATTTCATACAGTAGTATTAAATGACCAGCTAGCCTTACAAAATTATCCAAAGATCACCACAGCCAAACTGAGCCAACAAAACTCCAATAAGCCAATTTAATTTCAAAAAACCAGCAGCTTCTGCGTCCAGAAGAGAAACTGACTTTATCAGCCTATATCTTAACTCAGTACATTTAAATTTAGATGCAGGATAAAAGACCCCCAACTCTTTAAAGAAGGTTATTTCAATCTGCAGTCAAAGTAGTTGTAAAAGTCTGTTTGGGGTACCAGGTAATAGGCAAAACAAATAGGGCAGAATTAAGGTAGAGAGAATAAAAAATGTTCAACTATATCTGTAACAGTGGATTAACTAGAACAAAATCAACCTAACTACAGTACTGCAGAATAAAATGTGCTGATGAAGTGCTTGCAGAGTTAACAAGTAGGGGGAAAACAATAATAACTAATAAATTACCCCACAAGACATATGCTTATAATTCTTACTAAATTCACAATGTCAGCCGGGAGCGGTGGCTCACGATTGTAATCCCAGCACTTTGGGAGGCTGAGGCAGGTGGATCACCCAAGGTCAGGAGTTCAAAACCAGCCTGGCCAACACGGCAAAACCCCGTCTCTACTAAAAATACTAAAAAATTAGCCAGGCGTGGTGGCAGACACCTGTAATCTCAGCTACTTGGGAGCCTGAGGCAGGAGAATTGCTTGAACCTGGGAGACGGAGACTGCAGTGAGCTGAGATTGCACCATTGCACTCCAGCCTGGGCAACAGAGTGAGACTCAATCTCAAAAACAAATAAAAATAAAATAAAAAATTCACAATGTCTTCAATATATATTTGCTGAGTAGATAAAATACACACTAATCCATACTGACAGGTTTTCTTTCCTGTTTACATGTGAACTTTGAAATAATTAACTGTTAAGTCAATCAACCCTTAGTTAAATGAACACCCTAAAATAGTTTTAGCAAGCCCTAATGGTGTTCTGAAGCTCCTATCATTATACTTCTCGAACCATGCAAACGGGAAACACCATCTTCTAACTATCCCAATGAGAAGTTCTGCTTCTCAACTGGAAGAGAAGCAGCCCAGAATAAAGAATGGCATCAACTCCGTGAATTGAAATTAGGGTTTTCTGGGGGAGGGGGAAGATAATTTATGCCAAGGGACAAGACTACTTAATCTCTGAGGAAGAATAATTCAAAGTATTGTCTTCGACAAAATATTAGGTACTGAAGGAAAGGAGAAGAGTAGAAAAGAATTAACATTAAAAAGACCTCAAAGAGGACAAAAAAAGATAATGAAGTAAAATTAATAGCACTTGCAATATTATATTATTCCTAGTCACCCAATTAAAGCAATCCACTAGCTTTCTAAGGATAAATTTCAAATATTTGGAAAAAAGGCCTCTGCTTCAAGATTAAGCCAAGTTCATTCTTACTATAGTCTGAAAGGTTTTTCAGGCTTTCTACAGCATCTATGAGAACACTCATACTTTTGGCCATAGTATTTAAAGAATGACCGCTCTGTAGGTGTTAACAAACAGCTTAATTCCAATGGTGGATAAGACCTGCATACTAATGGGTTCTGAAAGCCTGTTAAGCCAGGTGCCTATCTCCATTTTCCAGTTCTTCAATCTATTCTACACACTGTAGCCAGACTAAGGATAACATTATTTGCCAACTGCACAGGAGCCTCAAAAGGTAATTCCTAACCAAAAAAAATCTGAAGTTAAGCCTAGTATTCAAGGCCTCTGAAATCTGATTCCATCACACATTTTCTGTCTTTACCAATCCCAGCAGAGTTTCATACACTGTAATGTTTATAGTGATTTGAATGGTGTTGCTTCATTGTCTTCCCCATCTTTGTCCAGTACTACTCTTCAATTATCACTTTCAAAGTCATGTGGTCTGAGGCATATTCTGATCCCATTCAAATCAGGTGGAACCTCTCCCTTCTTTAAATGTCTATTACCTATTCTTTGAACTTCTCTTACTCAATTACTGAGTTCTGTTTTATGGTGAGTAATTTATGTACACATAGTATGTTCCCTAGTCACAAGTATTCTATCATATCATCTTTATATCTCCCACAGTCCCTAACATGCAGGTTTCTATAAAGATCTGCTGACTCACTAAACAGACACCTCAAAAGATGCTACAGTAGGGACAGATATATTTTAAGGAAAAAAAAAAGTTTATATATGTCACATTTTAAAGTAGAATACCAAATGTTTCAAATCAACTACGTGTTAATTCCTTAATGTTTATCCTTTAATCTACATCCACGTATTTTCACTTATTACAATCAGATACCCAAACTTACCTCAAACAAGCGTAAGTCAGCAGGAACTCTGTCCCCAACAGAAAGGCAAACTGTATCACCTGGAACCAAGTCTCGGGCAAGTGTATGCTCCAATTTTCCTTCACGCACACTGTAACATGAAATAGAAACAACCGTGGTTAAAAAAAAAATTCATGCAACTTATCTTAAAAAATTATTTCCAGTAGGCTTGTCTGAGGAAAAGGCAAATATAAGAACCAAGAAAAAGACTGTTTCTAAACAATTAAGATGCCAAGATGACAGAAAATCACTTGAAAAACGAACTACTTGTTCAAATGTAAAATGTGTAAATTGAAGCAACCTTTTCAATCACCTGGGTCTGTTTGATTGTGAATCTCTATACTCAGAACACTGTGTAGCACATACTTAAGCGCACGCGCGCACACACATACACATACACACACACACACACACCTGTTAAATACAGCCGGGCACTGTGGCTCGCGCCTGTAATCCCAACACTTTGGGAGGCCGAGACAGGTGGATCACGACGTCAGGAGATCAAGACCGTCCTGGCTAACATGGTGAAACCCCATCTCTACTAAAAATACAAAAAATAAGCTGGGCTTGGTGGTGGGTGCCTGTAGTCCCAGCTATGCAGAAGTCTGAGGCAGGAGAATGGCGTGAACCCGGAGCTTGCAGTGAGCCGAGATTGTGCCACTGCACTCCAGCCTGGGTGACAGAGCCAGACTATGTCTCAAAAAAATATATTAAAAATCTGTTAAACACATCCATGTCTCAAGAATCTCAGACTTTAAAGTTTTCAATGGTACAGGTTTGCTACATTAATGAGACCAGGAACTTTTTGTGTCAGATTAACAGTGTCTTCCTTACATTCAGACGAAGTGGGGATAACCATACATACGGTACTAGTCACATTCAACTTCTATTTTTAAAGGGGCGGAAATCCATACCAAAAAAAGATCATACCAATGGCATTCTGGTGGCACAAGTTTACTCAATTCTTCAAGAGATTTTTCTGAACGATACTCCTATTCAAACAAAAAAAGTAGAATTTAATTTTGTTCCTATGAATATATTCCATCTCAATCATTATTTTAAAATTTCCCCCACTTCTCATCTTTTCCTTTACTTGTGCTTATATTCTTACCCAGAAAAGCTTGTCCCTTATTTTAAAATGTTAAATTGTAGAGATCAATTTTGATAATTAAATATTCTCAGTTTTACATTTTAATATTCAATGTATAAACCTAAGGTTATTTAGAAAAAAGATGAAAACTGACTAGTATGTCCAAAGAGTACATAATTTGAGTCATTAAAAGTTTTAAGTCATTGAGCCTTAAAATTTAGATACTCTTATGTTAAGTGTCTAATGACCGCAGAAGTCAAAGAAAATTAACTGTAAACAACATTTGCTTTAGGGATTTAAGCCCATGCTAACAGCAATGGTTTACAAAGTAAGTTTGCTTAGAACAAACATGGGAAAAACAAGGAATAAGATGTGGCTGGCTCCATACTGACAGACCCAGTTCCCATTCAAACTGTGTATCCAAAAGGGAAAATTCTCAGGCGTTCTAACAACGTGATTTCCAGCTTTTTTCAATCCAGATAACAAATAGCTGAGGGTCAGAAACATCCTTCAACTCACACTACTACTTAGTCCATATTTCCATGAGCAGTCTTGCATCACACATCACTGCTATTTTTGCCTCATGTCTGCAGTAAGCAAAAGAATCTGCTAATCTAAAGTCAAAAGAGGGAGAGGCAAATAGTGGAGGCAGAAAGGTTGGGAGTGTTTTGAAATGACTGCATTGCTAATACCAGTCAAAGTGTTATATCCATCACAAACTTCAAATGGAAAACACAAGGCTATGTAAGAATAACTTAGAACATAATCAGTCTCTACTTAATCTTAGAGTGACAAATATAAGGAAAATCTACAAATGTAAAAATCTTAAGACAACACCCCAAACACACGAAGGATATTAAGGAATTTGGAAGTTTACCCCAAAATTCTGTAATATGCTAAAAAATACCCACCAATCCTAGATCCCAGTAATAAATGACCTAGATGCTGCCCAATCTTGACCTATCTCTTCTGGTTCCTTAGCCTCTACTCCCTACATACTTAAGCGCGCGCGCGCGCGCGCACACACACACACACACACACACACACACACCTGTTAAATACAGCCGGGCACTGTGGCTCGTGCCTGTAATCCCAACACTTTACAGATACCTCTACATCAAAATGATCATTAAACATACCACCTAAAACCTAATAAATGCCTAAAAGTCATTTTTCAAATTTATTGTAAGGTGACATCATTATGATCATATAAAACAATTAGCTATTTTTATGGCTGGGAAGAAGTACAGTGGTGTGGGGAATGAGGATTACAAAGACACACGGGAAAAAGGGAGAACATAAATATAAAAGGAATATAAAAGCACTCTTAAGACACAGGTAATATAGCACAAATACCAAATAATGATAAAGTATTAAGAATTTTTTATACATTTTGATAAAGAGCTTTTGATTAAAGCATTATAAGTTCAACTGACAATAAATAGGATCTTTTGGAGAGGATTTTACTTGTTTATAGACTATTTTGTTGGTTTCACAGGCATATTTGGTGATGGGTCACATGTCTGTAAGAATCAGACCTAGCAATTTGAAAATAGGTTTTTTATAAAGTTTTCATCCTTTTGTGAGGTTTCCATCAAATGTACCTATCATAAAGACATTTAATAGTCTCAGCCATAGCATTTAATGTATATAACACTGTCTTGTGTAAAATTCCATATTGACTTACGTTAAAATCACAATTTTGTGGTGTTTTTTGAAAGCAGGGGCTTTCTAGTGATCAAAGAGAACAAGGCACTAAGGTCTTCCATACAAAATGATACTATTTGCAGGAATCCTTCTGAAGTAGGGCACTCCACATATCTGACACATTCTTAAAGACGCAAGAAGGTCCAGTCATCCAGTGGGTCATACCACTCACTTGGCTGAATGAAGAGTTGCCTTGAATAATGCTTAGCCTGAAATGACCTATGCTAGACTAACCAGCTCCACCTGACCATGGGCAACATTTGTCCAAGCAAGAAGATTCCCCTAAAAGCGGAACCCTGATAGTCTACTAATGGAGCTCACAAACCTGCTGCAAATAATCTGATTCCAACTGGCTTTCCACACTGGGTTACTACAGAACTAATAACAACTATGTTAGAGATTGCCCTAAGAGGCTGGGATAGTGAAAAGAAATACCCACGTAATAAATCATAGATGTAAGAACAACCATAGCCACTCAATGAACAGGCTTCAGATTCAAAACAGCATGAACTTCAGGCTTATACAACAGTATTACATTTTTCCCTAAGCTAGAATAATTCTATTCTTGTTAACCATGTTTTAGCTAAAAAGGAAATCTGCTGATATTGTGAAACACTGTTCTAAAATCTACAGAAGCTTCAGATATTTAAATAAACGTAAAAAAAAGCCTACATTTCTGTTTATGTCTGTACTTATTAAAAGAAATCTTGACATTATCTCCACATTATTCATAGTAATTTTTAAAAAGGGCTACTTTACAAACGTTTTATTTACTGTTTCAATTACTTTGATCCAGATCACAACACCCCTTTTGTGGAGGAATGATAAATTGTTTTAAAGGGAGGGGAGAGGAGGTCATGCCAACAATGAGTAGAACCATTTTAATTCCTCAAAAAAGACTCAAAAATAAAACAAGGTTAGGCAATAAATTCAGCACACAAGTACAGCATTTGGCTAAGGGAATCAGTCACAGAAACCTGTGGAATTTTCTTCAAATGGTACATGATAGATCAACCTTTTAATTCTACACTTTTTTGTTTCATCTAGACTTAGCTCTAGTAGGTATTAAAACATAACAGTGTTATGAAACTATAAACTCTGGTCTAATTTTTTAATTGAAAAAATAAAAAAGCATACTGCTGGATTTTATTTCTATTACTATGCTTTTTGTTTCCATCTGCTTCAGTTAGCCTTAACATTATCAAATAAAAAACTAGATTTTCTTCATCTCACTACCTAAATGAAAGCAGTTCCTTAGTCTCACCACAAGCTTCCCTGAAGAGTTGTCTGTATCTGAAATTATTTTGAAAACAAAGAATAAGTTGTTCTGATGGGCATTACAACCCTCAATAGCAGTAGGTTTTACCACAAGACACCTTAATTTTTAAGCAATTAACATACCATTTTCATGTTGGCAAAATAGACTACTTACCTGAACAAAGGCAACTGTAACAACGATAAGTATTGCCTAAACAAAAGAAACAGGCTTTTAAATCAGACATTAACTTGAGAAGTAACTGTTAACTGTTATTTTATTTCTCTATCTGCAGTCCCACAATAACAGATTTTAAACACTGAGATCAGCTGGAGAAAAAATCACAACTTTACCTTAAAGCCTGTGGGGGAAGCAGCCAACAGTTTACAGTGGCTTGCCATTAGCAGGGCAGCTTCTCTAACTTTTTGATCTCAGGGCCCTTTTATGCTCTCACAAATTGAGGACTAGCTTTTGTTTAAGTGGGTTATATATACTGATATTTACCATATTATATTTTTCAACTAGTCAGTTTTCATTTCTACTTAACTCATCTAAAAAATTTAAACCTCATTACATGTTAACACAAATAACTTTATGAAAATAAATTTTCAAAAAAAATTGTGAGAAAACAGCAGTGTTTTAAATTTTATATTTTAATATCTGACTTTCTAGAAAGCTAGTATTCCATCTACTATAACATACTGTTCGGGCTAAAGCGTATGAAGAAAATCCAGCCCCATACAGATAAGGTGGAAAAGGGAGGAGCATTTTTTATTTTTTATTTTTTTTAGGGAGGAGCATTTTGTTTGTTTGTTTGTTTTTGTTTTTGAGACGGAGTCTTGCGCTGTCGCCCAGGCTGCAGTGCAGTGGCATGATCTCAGCTCACTGCAAGCTCTGCCTTCCGGGTTCACACCATTCTCCTGCCTCAGCCTCCCGAGTAGCTTGGACTACAGGCGCCCGCCACCACGCCTGGCTAATTTTTTTTTTGTATGTTTAGTAGAGACGGGGTTTCACTATGTTACCCAGGGTGGTCTCAATCTCCCGACCTCATGATCCACCCGCCTCAGCCTCCCAAAGTGCTGGGATTACAGGCATGAGCCACTGCGCCCGGCCTAGGGAGGAGTATTTTAACAGTTTTTTCAGAAGATTGTGGATATTCTTCTTAGTTACTACACCAAAACTCAACAAGTGATAGTTACTTAAAGGTAATCGGCAATGTAGAATATAAAACTGTATCGATGAACTTTTCATAGTCTATTATATTAAAATCCATTGACCTATCTTGCATTTGAACGGATCTTTTACCATTTCAGATTTTGTAACATCATGCATTGGTCTTCTGGGAAATATTGGTTCACTTGGTTATTCAAATCTTTCCCACGATTCCCCAAATCTTTCCCAAGGTTATCACATTTCTTAACAATTTTTTTTAAAAAACACACATTTGTTGACATCACTACTGATCTAAACGGAATAAAGTCTTAAATACTGGGATGTTTTCCAGCCCATAGGAGTACATACAAATTTTCCAAAACTCTAATTATTGCTTGAAAACCTGGATTTTATCATTAGCAACATATTCTGCCAGTTGCCTTTCCTTGGTCTGATTCGCTCATTTAACTCACTTTCAAAAATAAGAATCTGCTGGTTACCCAAGTCCTAACACCCATAGTTTGTCTGAGTCAGTCTCTCAAGTACACGGCTAGTTTGCCTCACAATAATTACCCTTCCTTGAGACAACCATTGTATTTCAATATACAAAAGAGTTTCATGCACACTTCCCATTTCATTACACAAATTACTACAAAGGTATGTACTCAAGGGTCCAGATTTAATAAAATTAATTTTTACTGCTTTATCAAGAACACTCTTAAGAGAAACATGAAAGAAAACAGTGACTGTTAACAAAGTTTGGTGCCATTACTTCGATTTGTGCTAAGGCCCTAACAATTTCACCCACCACTGTTTTTGTGCCATTAATGCCCAAAGTCTATAATTAAAAGACAAATAATGTTTTAGTATTATTAAAATGGTTGTGACCACACACACCCCTTGAACAGGTCTCAGGGATTTCTGGGAGACTGCAAGCAATAGTTCAAGAGCTGCAACTCTACAATACTAGCTACGGTGTTCTTAAGCATAACATAGTGCTTTTACTTGCTACAAATTTTTTATATAACAATGAAATGGGGCAAAAAGGAAAAAGACGAGAAAATAGTTCAATGAAAGCTAGAATAACCTAGCTGGAAAGAATAAAATCATATATAGTATATGTATGCAGTAAATACAGTATGCACTGTAAGGAATATTTTTAATTCCACATGTCAGGCTTTAGTTCACAACTAGTCAAAATATATTCTCAACTGCAAAGTGAAAGAAATTTAAAATTTAATCAGATAATTATAAAATTTCGTATCTGTGAAAATTATCAGATTGCTAAAGAATTTTCATGTGTGCTAGTCACAGACTTTTGAACATTACTCAAAATTACTGTAACTATAATAAAAGCAGAAGTTGAGCCAGGCACAGTGGCTCACACCTGTAATTTTGACACTCTGGGGAGGCCAAGGTGGGAGGATCACTTGAGGCCAGGAGTTTGAGACCAGCCTGGGCAACATAACAAGACCCTGTCTTTACAAAAATTTTGTAAAATTGCTGGGGGTGTTAGCATACACCTGTAGTCCCAACTACTCAAGATGCTGAGGCAGAAGATAGCTTGAGCCCAGGAGTTTGGGGCTGCAGTGAGTCATGACTATACCACTGCACTCCAGCCTGGGCAATAGAACAAGAAACTGTCTCAACAAAAAGAATAAAATAAAAGCAGAATTTGGACACTGAAAAAAATCTGAGAGCATTTCTCAATTTATTTTCCAAAATAAAAACCAATCCCAATTTATACACTTACTCAACAGATCAAAAATATGTAATTTTTTTCTTACCACAGTGATACTGACGGCATCATCAAACTGATGCATTAAAACACTGATGACTGCAGAAGCCAGAAGCAGCATAATAAGGGGATTTTAAACTGAAAGTAAAACAAACAGCACATTTAACACAGTTTTGTACATGACAGTTTCGCTCAGCAAAGGCTTAAAAAAAAAAAAATACCATAAGAGTATGACTGGAAAAAATATAAAAGTCTGATACCGGATTTATTTCATGTATCTCTTCGATTAACAAAAAAAAAAAAAATTTATACTTAACTTACATTTAAAACTTTGTAACAGGTTCCTTTTCAGGAAAAAAAAAAAAAAAAAAATTAAATAGCAATACTTAGAACTAAGAATTAACCAATTCCTTATAGAATACAGAAATTTTTGGTATATTAATTTAATAAATATAGCTGTTCTGAATTTCTACTGAGGCTATAAAAGCAGGAGAAGATGATTTTAAGCTAAAAATTTAGGTTAAATACTGAATAGAACACTGAGATTCAAACATTTCTCAAGTAAGTACATTGGTATAGATTACAATTCTGTGGCTGACTCACATATCACAGAAAAAAATTCCCTCCTCTCCACAAAAGAAACTGAAGATTTTCCTCATGGCTAGCTCTCCTGGTTTCCATCTACCAGAGAAAATCATATCTAAAGAAACAAGACTATAGCATCAACCTGATCAGAAAGCATTTAAATGACCTCACACCAGAGTCAACCCCAAATTCTTCCAGTTGGACATTCTATTCCTTGAAGCTGTGATATTAGAATCTCTTCCTCTGCTGAAGTGTTACATCACTGTCAAAGTTGCGAAGTAACTGACTAGGCCACAAAGAATCCATCCCACCAGAAAGCCCCAGCCCTTAGATACCATAGCTCTGAGGTTACATGCCACCACCTCCAAAGTCCCTTTATGGTTCCATTCCCTGGAACAAGTCCCAATCCAGGTCACATCAGAATCCTATAAGAAACTTTTAACAATACCAATGCCCAGATTCACACCAAATTAATTAAATCAAAATCTTTAGGCATAAGGCCCAGGCTTTAGCATTTTTTAACCCTCCCCAAGTGATTCTAATGAGGATTTAAAAAAAAAAATAAGTTAAACCGCCCTAACAAAACAACACTACAACTGCAATATGGTTCAGGGCTGACCAACCAGAAACCTGACTGAGTCAGAGTACCTAGGTTTGAATCCAGCTGCTGGCACCTGTGTGTCACCTTAATCTTTTTAAGCTCCAGATTCTTCATCTGGTAAAACAGAGCATTATACCATAAGAACTGTTATAAGGATTAACTAAGAATGTACATTAAAGCACCGTGTAAACCAAAAAACGTTCTTAAAAATGTTAGCTATTAACACCACACTTTGAGGGCAACCCCCATGATCTGTTTTATTTTCCCCTGAAAAAGCTGTGCCACATTACTAAGCACACCACTTGATAGATGGCAGGCTGCAGAGGAGGAAAGAATCACCCAGTGCTTTATGATTACGATGACTATTTACTGTTATTTGTTTGGTTGTGCTTAACTACATTACAAGCACTATTTAATTCTCACAGGCATCCCAAGGGGCAGGTGCTCTAGCTTTGATAACAGGATCAAGAAAGTAAAACATTAAATCATACTGCCTAGGGATAAGTCAAATCATTACAGTTTATAAATCCAGAGTAAACTATGTCAATACTTTCTGAAGTCTTGGTATTCTGGGAATGTGGTAAGTGTGAAAATACAAAGACACATATAAATAATACTCCATAAAAATAAGACAGATACACACGAGGTTCATCTAACCTTTAAAATTCCAGTGTTGCTACTTTAGACAAACTCATTTGCAAAATTAAGCCTGGCAAATTTAAGTTCATTAGCAGAAAAGGCACTTTAGAAAAGAAAAGTTAAACACAGATCTTTTAGAAAGACTGCAGGTTAAAAGGCACAGACATTTACTAAAAGAAATTTTAGCAAAAAATATTTGTTTAACAAACCAACCCAATTACTTCAAAACTAATCCTAGCAACCTGTAACTTTTACATTAACACAATCATTATCAAGATAAAACTGCCTAGAATAAGTCTTTCCTAAAAATTAGGATGAAAAAATATAAATATCATCTACTGAGAGCTATCTCCTGTAAGGTTATGATCACCATTTTATAGATAAGGCTCAGAGGATAATAAAGACCATACAACTGATAAGAAATGAAGGTATAATTTGTACCCAGGTAGCCTGAGTTTCACTTACCTAACTTACTTTTTACTAGTTTTCTGAGCTGGTCATGATTACCTTAAAAAATATTGCCATTCCTATCATTTAAATAGTGTAGGTTTGGTATCAGCAAGGACACTACAGTCAATAGTATTATCTTTGTGTAATATATCCATATGGAAAATGTTGTCTTTAAGATTTGCATACTAAAAATACAGGAATTCCCAACCTAACAGTAAGCCCCAAAAAATGAAAAATTTTAGGTAAAAAACGTCTAAAAACTATTTCCTTTCTCCATAAACAGTATCACCAAAGTAAGCAACTAAATAACAGAAGTCCATGTATTAATAAATTACACAGTAGAAGAGGAAGTAAAAGTATCTCACCTGAGAAATATACTTCTTCCACAGTGGCTCATCTTCACTAATATCAAACTCATTCCAGCCATGAAAGGCTCGCCTATGACTAACTTCACATTTGTTTAGACCATTCTGAAGATCAGCCTGTTAGAGTTTATATATGAAAGTTACTGAAAATGTTAGCACAGAAAAGAAAAACACAAAAAAGCACATAACATAAAGTATGGTCATATTTATAGAAACTACAACAGTCAAAACTAGTCTATTATGAGAGCAACCTATCAGTGGTTGCCTGGGGCCAGAAGGGATACATAGAGAGGGAGGGATTAATTACAAAGGGACATGGGGGAGCTTTCTGGAGTGATAAAGATGTTCTATCTTAATGGTGGTGGTGATTACATTTGTCAAAATGCAAACTGTACACTTTAAAAAAGTACATTGTATTTTATGTAAATTGTATCTCAACAAAATTGATGATTTTAAAAAAAATGTAAACAAAAGGCAGAGTTTACCAAACCAAATTTAGGGAGAAAATAAACAACACAACCAGCCACAAGACTTACAGAAAGCATAACAGTACATTTTAATTAGCTTTTTCCTTTTCATTGTTGTTCAGCTGTTTTCTAAAATTAGTTTCTCCAAAAGAACGTTCAAGGGGCCATAAATGCCTTCCTTGTTCTCTGGGCCTATCAAAACCCTGGGGTTGGTATTAATTTTTACTCTTGGACTGTGTAATTATTTCATGCTGAAATTTTGTGCTTCCTAAATTACTCAAAAGTAAGGAAGTTAAGATGAACTTCTTCTTGGAACAGTTTATGTTCTAAAAACACTACCTACATCCTTCAGTTATTCTCTCTCATGATTTAGTATTCTAACTATTAAAGAATAAAATTATCTGTACCCCCAAAATAGTTGCCCTGACCAAAAGGTGATTATAACAGAGTCCAATAATGGAGCCCTTCAAAACAAACATATTACAAATAAGTGGTTTTAAAGCAGAGTATAAATACAATAACAACAACAACAAAACTAAAAAAGGATACCCATTTTTTAATGCTATCACTAAAATATGTGACTGTTGAAGGAAAAATAAAAAATATTATCTTTTTTATGTTTCGATAGATACTACTTTTGAAAACCAGGAAGAGCCTACATAAGCAATTATAGATTATCTGCAATTCTAAACCTATACTTAGTTTTTACTTTACCTTAGAAAACCCTTATCAAAAAAAAGATAAACTCCTACCACTACTTACGTTAATTATTTTCCTAATCCAACAAATCCTTACACAGCACTAATATAGTTCCTAGAAATGTTATTATGTTCTAGAGCTGCACTGTCCAATCAGGTAGCCACTAAGCCACCTGTAGCTATTTAAATAAATTTAAATTAAAGTCAGTTTCTCCATCACACTAGCCACATTTCAAGTCATAAAGTCATGTTTAATTCTGTCAAGTTTAACCCCATGTCAAGCTCAACAGTCCTATTCAACTTGTGGCTACTATGCTGAATGGCACAGAACAGAATATTTTCATCACTGAAGAAAATTAAATTAGACAGCACTGATTTATAGACTCTAAGTAACTGACTTTATACCATCTAGTCCCTTCCTCCCCACTAACCACTTACTTGGAGAATGCTTGCAACTTCACTCACTGGTAATTCACTTGCTTTTTTTGATGTCAATACAGGAATCATTGTCTCATTTTCACCATTAGGTATTTTTTGAAAACGTGCAACCTAGGAAGTAAAACCAAAGAAAAAATATTTGAATACAGCAAACAAGTGTAATGCAGTCTAGAGTAATAAAAATCCCAAAGTTCACAGCAACTAATTTTCCAGTTAGAAAAATATTTCAGACTAATTATGTATCTAGTCCTAATAGGAAAGACAATGTTTATACTAACCACATGCTACTTCTCAAGAAAATACATTTCAAAAACTAAGCCATCAGTGTCCAGCTAGAACACAATATTTTCACATTGAATGAAAAGCACACTATTTCTCCACCAACATAAGAGTAAAAAGTAAAACAGATGTACTATCTAGCAGATCCTGATGATTACAAATAATCATAATCCTCTAAACTCATTATGTTTAACAAGCAAGACAAAGTACAGCTAAGCTTTCTCCATTTTAACTACTCCTCTTAGTCAGTCAGCTCATAGCTGATGTACCCAGGAAAGAAAACTGGCTACTCTTACCAACGCACCATGACAACAAGTCAGACTTTAAGAGCTACTCACAAACTAGGAGAAAAACAAGAAGTAAAAGAGACCAGATAAGCAAAGGATGCACAGGTTAGTGAAGGAGGGCTGGAGGTAAGGGTGGGGAAGGCTGTGAACAAGCATAGTCACGAGATAGTAGTAATCAAGGTACCTACTTGATGCAGCTTCGTAAGTAAATATCTGTATCTACAAAAAACTGTTTAACACAATTCTAGAAATAAATCCTCAATACAGATTTGTTTTGAGTCCTAAGCTGAGATTCTTTACAGACAAAAAGTTTTGAGTGAAAACAGGAGGAGGACAAAAACTGCCCACTATTGAAACTTTCAGAGACAAAAACACTTGAATTGCCACACATCCACTCAATTAAAATAATACGAAAACTAAAATGATCATCTTACTGCCAAGATACAAGTTTTTAAGCTTTCAGGTAAGATCTTTTCAACCTTGGATAATTAACGTTTTTAGGATAAAATATTTCCCTAAAAGTTTTAAAGCATTATCTTTAAGCAAATGAAATTAAAGAAGATTCCACTACATTAGAGTGTCATTACAGAGGCCTGCACGCATAAAGGCTTTTTGCATTTACTCCAAAAAATGATAAACTGCTGAGGAAAAAAATCTTCTCTCGGTATGACTGAGTTTCTGGAACAATCAAATCATGTTTTCTAATCTTATTTATGTAAAAAGTACAGTTGGATGTCTCAATACTTTAAAACAAACAGCAGTAGTATTTTTCAACTTTTAATGAGGAGATATTGGTGAAGAAATATGAGGAAACTAGAGACAGATTACCTTTCTTTACTGCAAATTACTGAAATTATTTTATAGTACCATATTTTTACATAATTAAGAAATGTAAAAACTTAGAGGAAAGATTAGGAATTTTACAAAAGCCACACACAGGTTTTACAGACACTGAAATGCCCGTATTTCAAATCTATAAAACAAACTAAGACAGAGGAAAGACTTCACTGAACCATTCCTAAGTAAAACATTGGAGAAGATTCCCCCCAAAATGATTTAAATCTTAAAACAATGAGAATTGAAATAACTGACATGGTTATTTTATCTTGTGAGATCATAAAGCAAAATTAAGAAGAATCAAGTAAATTTGCACTGCCTGCAGTGACAAAGAGATCAATAAAATCTCTTATTTCTAAGATTCCCCAAACCTTAGCTTCTTCATATATAACCTGGAGATAATATTGCTAAACAGAGATGTTTGGGGATTAAATACACTAACACAGCGTTTGACTTACCACTAGTAAGAGCTCAAATGACAGCTATCAATACTTTTGTTCTAACGAGATCAATAAAGACTAAACAAGGTGAGTAAAGTCAGTTCATGATAATTCCCTATTAATGCTTACTTTTCTATCAATAATATATTGGAAATTGCTAACTCTAGTAGCCAGTATGCAATATGACAGCCTTACTCATAAAACGTTTCTCAAGTAATCCTTTGGTAGTTGGTACATAGATAGGGTCTACATTTGAACACACTTACATAAAACCCTTCAGGGACATTCCATGGGCTCAAAGTAGCTGTAAATCTGCAGAGTAGGAAATTTTATTATTTCATATAATAAACAATAAAACACTAAAGGGGCATCATACTCTTTAAATACATAAAGGACTGCTTTGAGATGCTCTCCAGCTGCAACCACACCTACCTCAAGTGTGTTCACAAGTGGAGGAGTACTAAGCGACAGAAAAGCAAGATGGTAAAGTCCATCCCAGAATGCCAGGCCATATTTAACTTTGTCATTCCACATGAGTACTGCGTGGAGTAGAAGGCAGCAGAAACTCAGGAATACAAGGAGATGAAGAGCAATAAGGCATGTAGGTGTTTTAATGAAGAACATGGAAGCTGCCCATTTGGAGAGAACTGTTCCAAGTCTGCCTACCCTGATGGTGGTACAAAGGAGCCAGAGACAGAAAATGGGAACATAAACAGATACAGGGCCCAAGGAAGGAACCAACTCTGGGAGCTCACTGAGGAAACAGAACAGCAGCCCCTTTGGCAACAGTGAACAAGAGTCTTTCATCTTTAAGCTAGGTAAGAGGCTGCTTAAGCTCTGTCTGCAGGTGGGGATGATGACCTGACAGTCTCTGACGATGAATGCAGCTTGTTTCATGATACGCTAGATGATTTTTACAATTTGAATACACAGCAACTTTGCATGGCGTGTGAACTGGTCTGCTGAGACTCAGATGGTGGCTGTACCCTGTAGTAGTATAGCAGTTGCCTGTTTCTCTCCTAGGCAGGCCTAATCAACTCCAGGTGCAGTCATAATAATTTTTACCCAGAGCTGGTTTTCTTAATCTCTCATCTTTCCCCAAGGAATATACTGTTTTCTCTATTTTAAAAAGTTAAAAAGGCTGGGCGCGGTGGCTCACGCCTGTAATCCCAGCACTTTGGGAGGCCGAGGTGGGCGGATCAGGAGGTCAGGAGATCGAGACCATGCTGGCTAACACAGTGAAACCCCGTCTCTACTAAAAAATGCAAAAAATTAGCCAGGCATGGTGGCGGGCACCTGTAGTCCCAGCTACTCGGGAAGCTGAGGCAGGAGAATGGTGTGAACCCGGGAGGCAGAGCTTGCAGTGAGCCAAGATCGCACCACTGCACTCCAGCCTGGGCGACAGAGCAAGACTCCATCTCAAAAAAAAAAAAAAAAAAAAAAGTTAAAAAAAATCTAGCTTTCTTGTAAAATGAATTTAACTACCAGTTAATATATGTAGGTTTGTTGTTTTACCTGTTTTCATCCAGACTCACATAGTACTTATATAGCGCTTATGAACTTTCCATATTCAGTTTTAGGACACCAGATACAAAACTAAAAACACTGGTCCTGCTTTGGGGTCCAAGAATAGAGGTGAAGGCTAAAAGAATCTGATGTGGCAAGCAGATTTCTGCTATAGACTGAAGAGGTGGGTCCTTGAGATTTCCAGTGAAATCTGTACATCTGTGTTTATGTATTTGTTTTCTACCAAGATGGTATAATTCCTATTATGTGTACTTGTTCACTGGTTTCATTGCACACAAGAAAACTACAGGGCAACCAAAACCAGGTGCAAATGTGTTGAGATGTTTAATGTGTTTCACATGATAGGAAAACTGTGAAAGAACACATATAAAGATCGCATGCATAAAATACACAGAGAGTTGGAAGGTGACGCCCAAGGGTTGACAGAGCTGGTGTGTGTGTGTGTGAGCGATAAGGTTCTCATCCCTGCATACATGTGACATTCCTAGCCTTAGTGGCAAAACTTTAATAGTTTGAGTCTAGTATGGCAGATACATTTTAAAGGATAAAGCAGTATATTGGTAGTTAGCACTACATAGCTGTGCTAGTTTTGTCTACATATTTATAGAAATGAGGATTAGCCAGAGCAGTTAAAACGATCAGGCCCACATAACATATACTGGGCCTTGGATATACTATTTTATTTTATGTTTTAGTATCACCTAGGCTTTCCAGTCCAAGTACTTTTTGAAAACCTTTGTCTCCTCATTGGAGTGGTTTTGCTATCGAGTTTTTGTTTCTTTTTGTGTTTATTTGCCTCGTTCCATGCCTAAACTTTGTAGGTAGATACACGTTATTCAAAACTATTATCTAGATGCTCAAATTAAGATGGTGGATAGGAGGCAGGACTAGCTTGTACCTCCCACTCCGACGGACACAGCAACATGTGGAGAGACTCACCTTATGAACTTTTGCTACAATACAAGAACCACCACAGGAACATGCCAGGAAAGCCAAGAGAATCCACAGATCCTTTGAAGAAACTGGATTCCCACTGCAGGTTCTCCAGGAGGCCTAAAAACTATGAGTCTGCTTGCTTTCTCAAGGGGGAAGATTGTGGTCTGGGGCAAGTTATCCGCCCTGGTAACCGGCTGCCTGGAAAAAGACTGAGTGATGTTGGGGAGGCATGATGGGAGTGAGACCAGCCTTTAAGACCGCGGGTTGCATGGAAGCAAGGTAAGGTCTGTAACTGCCAGCTTTCCCCCACTTCCCTGGTGACCTGTATGACTCAGCAGAGGCAGCCACAATCCCCCTGGGAATATAACTCCACTGCACTGGGAACCACATCCTCACCCCCTCAACAGCAGCTGCAGCAAGCCCACCCAAGGAGAAGCTGAGACACCCTTATTCCTGCCCCCACCTGGTAGTCTTTCTCTAGCTATCCTGGTAGCCAAAGACAAACGTCCATAATCTCTTGGAAACTCTATGGGCCTGTCCACTGCCTGAGACACCTGAATACTTGACCAAGTGTCTCTAGGGCAAGTTTGCATCCTCCCTATAGCACCACAGCTGATATGCTCTTGAAAGCACCACTCCCAGCTGGAGGACAACCAACACAAAACCAGCACACTAAACAAAAACACAACCAAGGACCCTCACAGAGTCTACTTCACTCCCCAGCTACCTCCACCAGAGCGAGTCCTGGTATCCACAGCTGCAAGACCTGAAAACGGATCACATCACAAGACTTTTTACAGACACTCACCAGTACTACCCTGGCACCCACCCAGTAGCTCAACTGGGTGGCTAGACTCAGGAGAACAAAAACAATCACTACAGTTTGGCTCTCAGGAAGCCCCATTCCTAGGATAAAGGGGAGAACACCACATCAAGGGAGAACCCTATTGGACAAAAGAAACTGAAAGCAGCCCTTGAATCCCAGATCTTCCCTCTGACATAAGTCTACCCAAACAAGAAGGAACCAGAAAACCAATTCTGGTAATACGACAAAACAACGTTCTTTAACACCACCAGAAGATCATACCAGCTCACCAGCAATGGATCCGAACAAAGATGAAATCTCTGAATTGCCAGAAAAAGAATTTAGAAGGCCAATTATTAAGCTAATCAAGGAGGCACCAGAGAAAGCTTTTTTTTTTTTTTTTTTTTTTTTTTTTTGAGACAGAGTCTCACTTCAGCACCCAGGCTGGAGAGCAGTGGTGCAATCTAGACTCCCTGCAACCTTCACCTCCTGGGTTCAGCTATTCTTCCACCTCAGGCTCCCACGTAGCTGGGATTACAGGCGCCCACCACCACACCTGGCTAATTTTTGTATTTTAGTAGAGACATGGTTTCATCATGTTGGCCAGGCTAGTCTTGAACTCCTGACCTCAAGCAATCCACCACCTGTGCCTCCCACAGTGCTGGGATTACAGGTGTTAGCCACCACATCTGGCCTAGAAGTAGCCATTTTTATATCAGACAAACTAGATTTTAAAGCAACAACAGTTAAAAAAAGACAAAGAAGGCCAGACGTCGTGGCTCACGCCTGTAATCCCAGCACTTCGGGAGGCCGAGGCAGATGGATCATGAGGTCAGGAGTTCAAGACTAACATGGTGAAAACCCGTCTCTACTAAAAACACAAAATATTAGCCAGGCACGGTGGCATGTGCCTGTAATCCCAGCTACTTGGGAGGCTGAGGCAGGAAAATTGCTCGAACCTGGGAGGCAGAGGTTGCAGTGAGCTGAGGTCGCACCACTGCACTCCAGCCTGGGTGACAGAGCGAGACTCCGTCTAAAAAAAAAAAAAAAGACAAAGAGGGACATTACATAATGATAAAAGGACTAGTACAACAGGAAAACATCACAATCCTAAATATATATGCACCTAACACTGGAGCTCCCAAATTTATAAAACAATTACTACTAGGCCTAAGAAATGAGACAGATGGCAACACAGTAATAGTGGGGGAACTTCAATAATCCACTGACAACACTAGACAGGTCACCAAGACAGAAAGTCAAGAAAGAAACAATGGACTTAAGACTATACCCTACAACAAATAGACTTAACAGATATTTACAGAACATTTTACCCAACAATTGCAGAATATACATTCTTTTCACCAGCAGATGGAACATTCTCCAAGACAGACCATATGATATGCCACTAAATAAGACTCAATAAATTTAAGAAAACAGAAATTATATAAAGTATCCTCTCTGACCACAGTGGAATAAAACTGGAAATTAACTCCAAGAGGAACACTCAAAACTACATAAATACATAGAAATTAAATAATCTTCTCTTGAATGATGACTTCAAGTCAATAATGAAACCAAAATGGAAATTTTAAAATTCTATGAACTGAGGGGTAAGAGTGACACAACTTATCAAAACCTCTGAGATACAGCAAAAGCTGTGCTAAGAGGAAAGGTCATAGCATTAAATGTCTACATCAAAAAGTCTGAAAGAGCACTGACAACCTAAGGTCACACCTCAAGGAACTAGAGAACAAGAACAAACCAAACCTAAGCCCAGCAGAAGAAAGTAAGTAACAAAGATCAGAGCAGAACTAAATGAAATTGAAACAAAAAATTACAAAAGATAAATGAAACAAAAAGCTGGTTCTTTAAAAAAAACAAAATCAATAGACCATTAGCAACATTAACCAAGAAAAGAAGAGACAAGATGCAAATAAGCTCAATTAGAAATGAAACGGGCGATATTACACCTGATACCACAGAAATAGAGAAGATCATTCAAGGCTACTATAAATACCTTTACATGCACAAACTAGAAAATCTAGAGGAGATGGTTAATTTCCTGGAAATATACAACCCTCCTAGATTAAATCAGGAAGAAATAGAAACTCTGAACAGACCAATAACAAGTGGTGAGGCTGAAACAGGAATGAAAAAATTGCCAAAAAAAAAAAAAAAAGTCCAGTACCAGATAGATTAATGGCTGAATTATTTCAGACATTCAAAGAAATTGGTACTACTGTTACTGAAACTATTCCTAAAGTTAAAGAGGGAATCCTCCCTAAATCATTGTATGAAGCCAGTATCACCCTAACACCAAAACCAGGGAAGAATATAACAAAAAAAGAAAATTACAGACCAATATCCTGAATAAACATAGATGCAAAACTTCCCAACAAAATACTAGCTAACTGAATCCAACAGCCTATCAAAAAGGTAATACACCATGATCCAAGTGGGTTTTATACCAGGGATGCAGGGACAATAAATGTGATACATCACATAAACAGAATTAAAAGCAAAAATCATATGCTCATCTCAATAGACACAGAAAAAGCATTTTACAAAACCCAGCACCCCTTTATGATTAAAACCCTCAGTAGTATCAGCATAGAAGGGACTTACCTCAAGGTAATAAAAGCCCTCTATGACAAACCCACAGCCAACAGTATACTGAACGGGGAAAAGTTGAAAGCATTCCGCCTCAGAACTGGAACAAGACAAGGATGGCCAATTTCACCACTTCTATTCAATGTAGTACTGTAAGTCTTAGCCAGAGCAATCAGGTAAGAGAAAGAAATAAAGGGCATCCAAATCAGTACAGGGAAAGTCAAACTGTCACTGTTCAAACATGATATGATCATATTCCCAAACTAGAAGACCCTAAGGGCTTATCAAAAGGCTCCTAGATCTGATAAATGAATTCAGCAAAGTTTCAGAATACAAAATCAATGTACACATATCAGTAGCACTGCTATTCACCAACTACCAAGCTGAAAATCAAATTTAAAAACTCCATCCCTTTTACAACAGCTGGAAAAAAAAAAAAAAAGGAATTAAATACTTAGGAATATACCTAACCAACGGGGAGAAAAGATCTCTACAAGGAAAACTAAAAAACACTGCTAAAAGAAATCATATATAACACAAACAGATGGAAACACATTCCATGCCTCATGGATGGGTAGAATCAGTATCGTGAAAAGGACCATACTGCCAAATGCAATCCACAGATTGAAAGCAATTTCCTTCAAAGTACCATCATCATTCTTCACAGAACCAAAAAACAAACAAACAAACTAACAAAAAATCCTAAATTTCATATAGAACCAAAAGAGAGCTCACACAGCCAAAGCAAGACTAAGCAAAAAGAACAAATCTGGAGGCATCACATTACCTAACTTCGAACTACATTAGAAGGTTATAGTTACCAAAACAATATGGTACTGGTATAAAAATAGGTACACAGACAAATGGAACAGAATAGAGAACCCAGAAGTAAAGCCAAATACTTACAGCCAGCTTATCTTTGACAAAACAAACAAAAACATAACATGGGGAAAGGGCACTCTATTCAACAAATGGTGCTGGGATAATTGGCAAGTTACATGTGAAGGATGAAACTAGATTCTCATCTCTCACCTTACGTAAAAACTCAAGATTAAAGGCTTACTTAAATCTAAGATCCAAAACCATAAAAACTCTAGAAGATAACATCAGAAAAACTCTTCTAGACACTGGCTTATGTAAAGACTACATGACCAAGAACATAAAAGCAGAGGCAACAAAAGCAAAAAATAAACAGATGGGACCTAATTAAACTAAAAAATCTTCTGCAGAGCAAAAGAAATGATCAGCAAACAGACAACCCTTGAGTGGGAGAAAATATTCACAAACTATGCATCCAACAAAGAACTAATATCCAAAATCTACAAGGAATTCAAACAAACCAGAAAGAAAAAAAAATCCTATCAAAAAGTGGCCAAAGGACATGAATAGACAATTCTCAAAAGAAGATATACAAATGGCCAATAAATTTATTTATTTATTTATTTATTATTTTTAAATGCTCAACATCACTAATTATCAGCGAAATGCAAATCAAAACCACAATGAGATACCACCTTACTCCTCCAAGAATGGCCATAATTTAAAATAAAAAAAATAGATGTTGGCATGGATGTGGTGAAAAGGGAACACTTTTACACTGCTGGTGATAATGTAAACTAGTGTAACCACTATGGAAAACAGTATGGATATTCTTTAAAGAACTAAAACTGGAAATACAGTTCGATCCAGCAATCCCACTACTAAGTATCTACCCAGAAGAAAATAAGTCATTGTATGAAAAAGACACTCGCAAATGCATGTTTATAGGAGTACAATTCACAACTGCAAAAATATGGAACCAGCCTAAATGTCCATCAACCAATGAGTAGACAAAGAAAATGTGGTATATATATACCATGGAATACTATTCAGTCATATGAAAGAATGCAATAATGGCATTCACAGCACCCTGTATGGAGTTGGAGACCATTATGCTAAGTGATGTAACTCAGGAATGGAAAATCAAATATCATATGTTCTTACTTATAATCGGGAGCTAAACTATGAAGGACACTAAGGCATAAGAATAATACAATGGACTTTGGGGACTCAGGTGGAACAGTGGGAGGGGGTGAGGGATAAGACTACACATTGGGAACAGTGTACCCTGCTTGGGTGACAGGTGCACCAAAATCTCAGAAATCACCACTAAAGAACTTGTCCATGTAACCAAAAACCACCTTTCCCCAAAAACTACTGAAATAAAAAATATATATAAATAAATAAAAGATTTAAGTTCAGTTTCCAGAAAAAAAGAAAAATATCTCAAATAAATGATCTAACTTTACACCTCAAGGAACCAGAAAAAAAAGAACCAAGTCTATAGCTAGGAGAAAAAAATAAAAAAGATCAGAGCAGAAATAAATAAAATAGGGGAAAAAAGCACTGAGTTAGTTTTTTGAAAAGAAACGAACTTCACAAACCCTTTGCTAGACTAAGAAAAAGAAAACTCAAATGAAATCAGAGATGAAAAAAGACTCATTACAACTGCTGCCACAGAAACAAAAAGATTCATAAGAGGCTATCAACAATCATACACTAACAAACTGGATAACCTAGAAAAATGGATAAATTCCTAAAAACATACAACCTATCAAGACTAAACCATTTTAAAAAATAAAATTTCAACAGATCTACAACTAGTATGAAAACTGAATCGGGAATCACAAACCTCTCAACACAAGAAAGCCCAAGATCCTATGGCTTCATTGGTGAATTCTACCAAGCATTTAAAGAATAACCCCAATCCTTCTTAAACACTTTCAAAAAATTGAAAAGGGTAAAACACTTCCAAATGAAAACAACAAGCCAATATCCCTGATGAAGATAAATGCAAACCCTCAAAATACTAGCAAACCAAATCCAACAATTCATTACAAGCAGCCTACACCATGACTTAGTGTGATTTATCCCTGTGATGCAATGATGACTCAACATATAAAAAATGTATTAATATGATATACAACATTAACAGAATCAAAGATAAAAATCACATGATCATCTCAATAGACGCAGAAAAGCATCTAACAAAATCAACACCCTTTCATTATAAAACTCTCCAGAAACTAGGAATAAAAGTAACATAATAAAAACTGTATATCAAAAGCCCACAGCCAACATTATATTCAATAGCAAAAAACAGAAATTTTTCCTGAAAGATCAGGAAAAAAGCAAGGATGCCCACTCCCACTACTTCAGTTCAACATAGTACTGGAAATCCTAGCCAAAGCAATTAATCAATAAATTAAATGCTTAATAAAATATATTTTAAAAATATACATCCAAATCAGAAAGTAGTAAAATTGTCCCTTTTGGGCCAGGCACAGTGGCTCATGCCTATAATCCCAGCACTTTGGGAAGCCGAGGTGGACGGATCACTCAAGGTCTGGAGCTCGAGACCAGCCTGGCCAACATGGTGAAACCCCATCTCTACTAAAAATATAAAAGTTAGCCAGGCGTGGTGGCAGGCGCCTACAATCCCAGCTACTTGGGAGGCTGAGGCAGGAGAATCACTTGAACCTGGGAGGCAGAGGTTGCAGTGATCCAAGATTGTGCCACTGCACTCCAGCCTGAGCGACTGTATGAGACTCTGTATTGGAAAAAAAAAAAAGAAAGAAAGAAAACTCTCAAGATTCCATTTTTAAGAAACTGTTAGAACTAATAAACAAATCTGAGTAAAGTAGCAGGATACAAAATCAACATACAAAATCAGTAATGTTGCTATACACTAACAAGCTATCTGAAAAGAACATTAGGAAAACAATCTCATTTACAATAGAAAAAAAATTACCTAGGAATAAACTGAGGTAAAAGGTTTGTTTATTGAAAACTACAAAACAATGATGAATGAAATTAAACAAGACACACACAAAAACAGAAACACCTACGTTTATGGATTGTTAAGACTTAATATTTTAAATGTCCATATTATCCAAAGTGATCTATAAATTCTGTGCAATCGCTATCAAAATTTCAGTGGTATTTTTATAGAAATAGAAAAACAATTTAATTGTGAAATTCATATGGAACCACAAAAGACCATAAATAGCCAAATCAATCTTGTAAAAGAACAAAGCTGGAGGCATCATATCCTGATTTCAAAATATATTAATATTACAAAGCTATCATAATCTAAACAGTATGGTACTGGCATAAAGACAGACATATAGAGCCACAAGAACACAAAAAGAGATCCTAGAAATAAGGCCACACATATATGGTCAACTGACCGTCAACAAGGATGCCAAGAATATACAATGAGGAAAGGAATGGCATCAGGAAAACTTCATATCTACATGCAAAAATCTAAAAAAAAATAAACTGGGCCCTTTTCTTAAACTGTACACAAAATCAACTAAAAATGATTTAATAAACATAAGACATGAAACTAAAACTCCTAGAAGAAAACATAGAGGAAAAACTTCGTGACACTGGTGTCAGCAATTATCTCAAGGATTTAACACCAAAAGCATAAGCAACCAAAACAAAAATAAACAGTGGGACTACATCAAACTAAAAAGCTTCTACACAGCAAAAGAAATAATCAACAGAGTAAAAAGGCAACCTATAGAATGAGAGAAAATACTTGCAAACATGTATCTGACAAGGGGCTAGCCTCCAAATATATAAAGAACTCCTATAATTCAACAGTAAAAAAAAAACACAAATAACTCAACTTAAAAATGTGCTAAGGACATCAAGAGACATTTCTCCAAAGATATACAAATGTGCAGTAAGCACATGAAAACATGCTCATCATTAACCATTAGGGAAATGCAAATCAAAACCACAACACAAATCAAAACTTACACCTGTAAGGATAACTATTATCAAAAAACCAAAACAAAACAAAACACAACTACCGTTGGTGAGGATGTGAAGAAATTGGAATCCTGTTGGTGGGAACGCAAAATGGTGCAGCCACTATGGAAAAAAGTATGAAGGTTCCTCAAAAATTTAAAAACAGAACTACTATATATTCCGGCAGTCCCCCTTTTGGGTATTTATCCAAAAGAATGAAATCAGGATCTCAAAGGGATATTACCACTCCGATGTTCACAACACTATTCACAATGTGATAGTGATAGGTGCAGAAACCTAATGTCCACCAACAGATGAAAGGATTTTTAAAATGTGGAATATATGTCCAATGGAATACTATGTAGCCTTAAAAAAGAAACTCTAGGCTGGGCATGGTGACTCGTGCCTGTAATCCCAGCACTTTGGGAGGCCGAGGCAGGCGGATCACCTGCGTTCAGGAGTTCGACAACAGCCTGGTTAACATGGTGAAACTCCTTCTCTACTACAAAAATTAGCTGGGTGTGGTAGTGGGTGTCTATAATCCCAGCTACTCCGGAGGCTGAGGCAGGAGAATCACTTGAACCTGGGAGGCGGAGGTTGTAGTGAGTTGAGATCGTGCCATTGCACTCTAGCCTGGGCGAAAAGAGCAAAACTCTGTCTCAACAAAAAAAAACGAAGAAATTCTAGGGATCTCGGACTCCCTGGACACTCCCTCCAGCCCAGCCTCGCTATCTCTGCCTGCGATGCGTGCTCCTGCCTCCGACTCAAAATGCCTGCGTGGAGAGGTGGAAGTAAGTGAGGGGTCTGCGGGAGGGCCATTCACCACGCAGAAGAGGTGCAGTGTAACGGCAGGCGCTTCTACCCATACTGCTTTCTATGCATGGTTTGCAGGAATAATTTAGATAGCACGACAGTGGCAATTCAGGATGAAGAGATCTACTGCAAATCCTGCTATGGAAAGAAGCATGGGCCAAAAGGCTACAGTTTATGGCCAGGGCGCTGGCACACTTAACATTGACTGTGGTAAGAGCTGGGCATCAAGCCAGAGTGTTCAGCCTCACATGCCTACAACAAATCCAAAGACTTCTAAATTTGCTCAGAAATACAGAGGTTCTGAGAAGTGTTCCAGATGTGGGGATTCCGTACATGCTGTTGAGAAGGTAACTGGAGCTGGAAAGTCCGGGTACAAAAACTGTTTCCGATGGCAAAGTGTTGGAAGAGTCTTGAATCAACACTCTGACTGAAAAAGAAGGTGAAATCTATTGTAAAGGGTGCTATGCAAAGAACTGTGGACCCAAGGGATTTGGCTATGGCCAAGGAGCAGGGCTCTTGTTCATGCCCAGTAAGGTGTAAACCCAGAACCAAGCATCACACACTGAGAATCTCTTCATAATCTAGGCACAGATAATCTTTCTAAACTACTGCAAAATTCTACCAGCATTAAGTACTATATATTACCCTGTACTCGGATAGGCTGGCTAACTCGTAGGAAGAGAGCACTGTATCTTATCCTTTTGCTTTATTTGCCAGCATTTTTTGGGAACCATTTCTTCTACACTTTAAATAAAACCTCAGCTTGAAAAAAAAAAAAGAGAAATTCTACAAAATGTCACAACATGGATGAATCTTGGGGACACCAGGCTAAGTGAAATAAGCCAGTCACAAAAAGACAAATGACTGCATAACTCCACTTATATGAGGTATCTAAAATAATACAAATTCATAAAAATCAAAGAGTGGAATGATGGTTAGCAGAGGCTGGGAGAAGGGGAAATGGAGAGTAGCTAATCAAGGGTCATGAAGTTTCAGTCAGACAAGAAGAATAAGCACCAGGGAGCTGCTGTACAACACTGTATCTATAGCCAACAATAATGTATACTTTCAAATTCATTAAGAGGAGAGATCCCTTTACCACAATATTTTTAAGAGAATATTTTGCAAGTTAAAAAAAAAAAGTTTTCACCTGATCCCAAGTTTTACTAGTGTTTTTAAATGTTGAGGTAAAATAAAAGCAAAAGTGTTACATCTTAATTTTTAGCACACACTACCATGTAAGCAAGACTCAGAAATAATACTCTGGCATTCATTCCCAAATGTTATGTGTTAAACACAATTGCAAACCATCTATAATACAACAAAATCTAAAGTCTTACTTAGATAAAACAAATTCAAAGGCATTCACATATTATTAATTTGCTTTTTAAAAAAAAGAAATGTCTTTTACCTGGTAGTTAAGTTTATCTTCATAGAATCCACTATTCTCCTGAACTACAATGGGATAATATCCCAATAAATCCATCACAAGTTGAAAGTGACAAGTCAAAGACGCATTTCATACACCTAACCTACCGAAGCAAACATCATAGCTTAGCACAGCCTATCTTAAAGACACTCAGAACACTTACATTAGCCTAAAGTTGAGCAAAATAATCTAATATGAAACCTATTTTATAAAGTGTTGACTATCTCACTATTTAATAAATAACACTGTACTGAAAGTGAAAAACGGAAGTACAGTTTCTACTGAATGTCTATTGCTTTCACACCATTGTGAAGTTGAAAAATCCTAAGTCAAACCATCACAAGTCAGGGACTTGTGTGTACTTCATTTCTGGTAACCAATGACCTTAGCTGCTTTAAGGATACAATCAGGGAAGTGAAATCAGTCAGTACACATTGACTTACAAAAGCTATGTTTAGAAAAACCAATCCTCGACCTAAGTAGAAAAGAGGGCAAGAAAACACCATTTGTGTGGTTTTGGGACAATAAAAAGATAAAGAGAACTGAAGGCTGAATAAAAAAAGAAAAGAAAATTGAGCTGTTGAGTGGCTGAATAAAAAAAGAATAACAAAAGAGAACTGAGGGGTCAAGTTAAACATAAAGGTAAGACATTAAAGATTCAAACAGTCCTCCACTTCATTAATCAGGGAACTTGAATTCTGTCTGCAATGGTACCAGCTCTTTCCCCGCTAAGGCAAAAGAAATTGGTACTGCAGCAATATATAATGGCTTTGAAGAGAAAAAAAGAAGAAAATACATACATATATATATATATATATAAATGTAAGCACAAATTTCATCTTTAACCCTACTAATCAATCACCTTTTGGGCCCATCCTCCAAAGAAATCATAGTTTCCACCTCACTTTATTTTTTTATTTATTTTTATTTTTTGAGATGGAATCTTGTTCTGTCGCCCAGGCTGGAGTGCAGTGGCGTGATCTCTGCTCACTGCAACCTCTGCCTCCCAGGTTGAAGCAATTCTTCTGTCTCAGCCTCCTGAATAGCTAGGATTATAGGCACACGCCGCCATGCCTGGCTAATTTTTTTATTTCAGTAGAGACGGGGTCTCACCATGTTGCCCAGGCTGGTCTCAAACTCCTGAGCTCAGGCAATCCACCCATCTCAGCCTCCCAAAGTGCTAGGATTACAGGCGTGAGCCACTGTGCCTGGCCTCCACCTCACTTTAAACATTCATACTCCATGAGGATCTCTAAAAGGAATGTTACCTAATAGAAGACTATAAGAATCCTATTTATTAACTATACTTAAATATTCTGTTGTCACAAATAAGTTTGCTTTACATGTCCCAGTAATGCTGCCCTTCACATATAAGGATGGCGAATCCTCGATTATTAAGATACATAACCCATTTATTTAGTGACAGTGGATCTGGACTGACTCAGAACGCCTCAGGCTAAATATAAATGGCTAAATATAAAATCTAAAATCACACTACTGAAGTGGCATATGTAGGGGAGGTCTACCACCAAGTCCCTTGGCCTGAAATGCTTGTAGCACATTTCTGCAGGCAAGAGCCAGGTGCAGCCTGCACACTCCATACCCTACACTAAGCTTTTAGGCCTCATTCCTTCTATGAGCATTTTTGTGATGTCTTATGATAACTCTGAACCAATTACTCACGCCCAGTTCCCTATCACTTAGCTATCACTGCTCCTCCAGACATGTCTTTTCCCCTCAACTACACTATAAACTCAATAGCTATAAGAACTGCAGGTCACACAAACCAACACTGACCATGCCTGGCATATAGCTGGTACTCAGTAACTGTTAAATAAAAGGATAAATGAAAAACTAAGTAACCAGACTTTTTCCCTAATTTTTTCAACCAACACTATATCCCTAAACAAAAACTGTACATTCTTATAATTAAGAATGAATTAGGCCGGGCGCAGGGGCTCATACCTATAATTCCAGCATTTTGGGAGGCCAAGGTGGGTGCATCACTTGAGGTCAGGAGTTCAAGACCAGCCTGGCCAACATGGTAAAACCCTGTCTCTACTAAAAATACAAAAATTAGCTGAGCATAGTGGCAGGCACCTTTAATCCTAGCTACTTGGAAGGCTGAGGCAGGAGAATCGCTTGAACCCAGGTGGCGGAGGTTGCAGTGAGCCAAGATCACACCATTGCACTCCAGCCTAAGCAACAACGCAAGACGCTGTCTCAAGGGAAAAAAAAAAAAAAAAAAAAACAATGAATTAATCCCAGTAAGTTCACAATTAACCTTTTTCTTTCCCAATCTTTACTAAGAGGTAGGAGGGAACCCTCTTGTCATCCAAAGCAACAAACAAGTGAAAGAAGATTCAACAATCCTACTGTTTTCCCATAAGTGCTAATGCTCTATTTGCTCTGTATTATAACAACTGCAGAATATCCAGATGGTTCTCATACTTGTTCACAAATAATTGGGCTTCTTCTATTGGTCATGTTCCCCATGTTTTCTGTGCTCAAGGTATGCTATGGGGTAGGGAGGCAGAACGTAAAAGGGATGGGCAATAAAAATCTTAGTCAAGCAAGTTAGTCACTCCTACACAACTACTTGCCTAACATATATCAGTAATTCATATCTATATTTTTAATTCCTTGCTTCAACTTCCAATCCTTTCATTAATCAAAGACACCCTCTACTTAGGAGGCTAAAGCAGAGGATCAAGAGTTCAAGCCCAACCTGGGCAAAATACCAAGACCCCATTTCCTTGCCCCCCAAAAAGACAAAGACACCCCAAAATTGTATTACTGAACACAAAGTAGCCAAAAGTAATTCAACATGAGTTAGTAACCTGAATGAATTTTACCTTGTGCCCAACCTGGGCAAAATACCAAGACCCCATTTCCTTGCCCCCTAAAAAAGACAAAGACACCCCAAAATTGTATTGCTGAACACAAAGTAGCCAAAAGTAATTCAACATGAGTTAGTAATCTGAAATGAATTTTTCCTTATGAAACTATAGGGCTTGGCTGGTCTGAAGGTAGTTGAGTTACCTCAACTGATTGTCCACAGTTAGTTACAGATCCTACGCCTTATTCTACTCTTTCCCCCTTCTCACTGAAATGCACTTGACTAGTTAAAACAAACAAACAAACAAACAAAAAACCCTATATGGCTTAAGCCTTAAACTGAAGAACAAAAATGTCTAGTTATGAAACTTTCACAGGGCACTTTCATTTTAAAAGATCAACTATTTATCCTTAAAGGATCTGCAAGAAATAGGGTGTTTTATTTCGAAGCTTTGAGTTTTAAAAAAAGTCTAAAACTCTACTGATTTCACATTTAGTCATTTATATGTTATCACAGTAGCAGTTGGAGGAAACACAATAGGAAGAAGAGTATAAGGAGGAGGAGGGAAAGAGCAGGCTTGCCCTTTAAGCTGCTAAGTACCAGTGTTGATGCTGAGTGCTTTCTTTCTAATACTTCATTTAATCCTCGGAAAACGCTCTGAAGGGGGCATTACTTTTACTATTTTTTTACATAGGGAAATTAAAGATTAAAGAAGTAATGTGCCCAACATAAAAAGAAACTAACAAAACTAGTAAGTGATATGGCCAGTAAGTGAACCATTGTGTAACTCCAAAAGCCCTCCTTCTTAACTATTGTACAATATTTAAATTAGTCACGTAATCCAAAAATTTCAAAGTAAATCCAGTTTAGAGAACTAATTTTAGTACAGTGAGACTAGATTTAAGATCTAAGAAGACAGCNAGGAAACACAATAGGAAGAAGAGTATAAGGAGGAGGAGGGAAAGAGCAGGCTTGCCCTTTAAGCTGCTAAGTACCAGTGTTGATGCTGAGTGCTTTCTTTCTAATACTTCATTTAATCCTCGGAAAACGCTCTGAAGGGGCATTACTTTTACTATTTTTTTACATAGGGAAATTAAAGATTAAAGAAGTAATGTGCCCAACATAAAAGAAACTAACAAAACTAGTAAGTGATATGGCCAGTAAGTGAACCATTGTGTAACTCCAAAAGCCCTCCTTCTTAACTATTGTACAATATTTAAATTAGTCACGTAATCCAAAATTTCAAAGTAAATCCAGTTTAGAGAACTAATTTTAGTACAGTGAGACTAGATTTAAGATCTAAGAAGACAGCTTCTTTTAGCCAAAAGCAACCTTCGTGCAAAGAATCTTTTCATCCTTCCACCTCCCCTCTTCCCCATACACACACCAAAAAATCTTAAATAAATACAGCAGATTTTAACTTTCAAAAAAGAGAAAACAATCATTTAAAAACAGTTATGTCTTAAGTAGAATAAGGCTGTACAGTCTTCTGATGCCAACAAGACATTTTACAAACACTGTCACATGAAAATACACAGGCAAACTACATAATTTCTGATAGGTGAGCCAGTAGTATTACTCAGTACCACCAGGTATGACACAAGGCTCTATTCCGTTAATATTTTATCAACAACTCAGGTAAATACTGAATAGCATACTTATCCAAGATGACATTAACTCAAGGCTGGAGAGGGATAGCCACCTTGCCTCATAATCAAAACAAAATTCTAACAAGTGATTATCAGGCAGAATCAACGAGAAGAGGCAAAACACCACCATCTCAACATTTACAAAAGCATACGTATACTTATTAGAGATAAATGTAAAAACCTACTACTGGCTGGGTGCCGTGGGTCATGCCTGTAATCCCAGCACTTTAAGAGGCCAAGACAGCAGGATCACTTGCACCCAGGAGTTCAAGACCAACCTGGGCAACATAGTGAGACCCTAACTCTATTGACAATAAATATAAATATATATTATATATAAAACCTACTATTATACTGAAAAACCAACTACTAACATACCAGATGCTAAGGTTCTACAGTAATAATTCAGACAAACACATGGGTTAAGTTGACCTCATACATCATTTAAAGAGCTGTAAAAGCATTCTCAGTGTAAACCTATTGCTAAAAAGGTAAACATTACCCTAAACAGCATTATGAGAAAGACAGCTTTTTAGTCCAACGAAGTCAAGTCTAGAATATTTTACAACAATCCAAACACACCTTGAGAAGTCTATATTCAATTTAGGGCATCATTAGAGCCTGCTACTAAGCATGGCATACTATGGTGACATTTCTGGAAATGAGGTCTTAAGATGATCAGTGGAAGGAATTAGGAATATTCGGTCTAGAGAAGTATGAAGGGCAGTACCTGACAATTAATTGGATTTCAATAAAGATTTCTAAATAAATAAAAGATATGACAGGCACCTTCAAATATTTTAAGATATGTTACATGAAACATGACATTCTCCCTAAAGACAGAGCATCAACAGATAAGTTTCCAATCACCATAAAGTTTCTAGGAGAGATGTTGGTGCCATTTTTGAATGGGGTGGGAAGCTGGTCCCCTTACCTTAAAAATTCTAGGAATGGTCTAGCAAAATGCAGAGGGATCTCACTGCCTCCTTACCGCCTGTGGTACTAAGATTTCTGAAAATGTATCATTAACCTCTGTTAAGGGAGATAATGTGAAACGGTTACCTTCTTCACTGAACCTTAAGTTCCAGAGCATGAACCCAAAGAACAGTGGCATAATCAGGCTTCAATGCGCTTAAGTACTCTTAAATATTATTTGTACTTAAAGAAGTAAATATTCTTAAATATTCTTCATTTGATGAATTAAAACTAGCACAATCACAACTCTTAAAATCATATTTTCTCCCATACTTACAATACATAGAAATGAAAATGTGGTTCTAAATGCTATTAAATATTTGTACCCAAGAACTAATTGCAATCCATTTTCCATATAGCAATAAAAATCACAATAAAATGAATTTACCTCTGGAGACCAACAGAGATTACATACAAAACAATCAAACTGCTCTGGAGACCAACAGAGATTACTACAAAACAATCAAACTGAAAAAAACAAAAACAATTATCTTATTCCTAAAGAGTAGTATTAATTCTAACTTTACTTACACTACTAAGTCATTCTTAATGATTTTCAGAAAACAAAACCTGCTCATTGTTTTAAAAAAAGTCAAGTAATGAGAAAGGATTTAATGAGATTTCCAGTCCTACTGCCCAGAAGTAACCTCTGTTAACTATTTCTGTGTATACTGCCAGCCGCTTTCTATACAGGGGTGTATATAAGTATTTCTGGTTGTTTTTTTTTTTTTTTTTTTTTTTTATTTCTAATAGAACCACACAATAGCAAATTTTGTCATTCAATACATCTTGGACTCTATGTCACCTTATATAACTAACCTGCCCCATTCTTTTTAATGGCTCACAGGGCATTTCATTATATGTAGTACTTCAATTTTAACTAGTCCTCTTGATGACATTTAGGCTGACTCCTGTCTTTTGCTATGACAAATGTTGCTGCCGTAAACATCCTGTACAAACTTCTTGACATGTTTGTGCAAGTACAGGTACAGAATACATTCCTGAAAGTGAAACTTTTGGTTGTGCATATTTTTTATTCTGATAGCTACCGCTACTGATCTCCAAAGGGACTGTGTCAAAATCTTCAAACTCAGAAACTTCTATTTTCTCCACAATTTAGCCAAGACTAGTCATCACTACACTCTAATCTTCGCCAATCTGACAAGTGAAAAATTATAATTTTGTTTTTAATTTGCATTTCTCCATGACTGAGGTTGAACGTCTTTTCATGTATCTTTTGGCCTTCTATTTCTGTGAAATGCTTGTTACCTAGAATAAGGTCACACCCAAACACAGTACTCAAAAAGTCTTATGTTTGTACCTATGTAAGAATATTATATTCTCAAAGTAAAGGACAATTCAAGGCAATACTTATGAAAATTCCAACTGCCTTTTTAACAGAAATGGACAAACTGATTCTAAAATTCATATGGAAATGCAAGGGACCCAGAATAAACAAAACAATCTGAAAAAAAAAAAAGAGAGAGAGAAAGAAAGACAAACACTGTTAAAGGTCTCACACTTCCAGTTTCAAAATTAACTTACTACAAAACCTAGAGTAACCAAAACATTATGTACTTACATCAGCGAAGATATATAAACCAACACAATAGAGAGTCTAGAAATAAACCCATACTTTATGGTCAATAGATTTTTGACAAGGGTGCCAAGACATTCAATGGAGAAAGAATAGTCTTTTTAACAAATAGTATTGGGATAATTGGATATTCCATGCAAAAGAATGAAGGTGGGCCCTTATGTCACATCATATGCAAAAATGAACTCAAAATCGATCAAGCGTGAGAGTTAAACTATAAAATTCTTATAATCTTCATCACATTGAACCAGGCAATGGTTTCCTAGATATATAAAGCACAAACAATAAAAGAAAAACATATATAAATCGGACTTCATCACAATTTTAAAAGTTTCTGATGTAGAGGACACCATTCAGAAAGTGAACAGGCAATCCACAGAATGGGAGAAATATTTACAAACCATATCTCTGAAAATTATCTTATAAACATTGCTGCAGTGAACACTCTTAGGTAAACGTCTCTGTATACTCGTACAAGTATAGAATATATTCCTACCCAGTATCCAGAATAAATATGTGTGTGTGTGTATACACACACATATATATGTAAAGAACTCTTACAACTCAACAATAAAAAAGTAAATAACCAAATTACATAATGGTCAAAAGATTTGAACAGACATTTCTCCAAAGATATACAAATAACCAATAAGCATATCACACTTCCTAGTTTCAAAACTAACTAATCACAAAATCTACAGTAATCAAAACATTGTGATACTTGGATCAGCAAAGACTAATAAACCAACAGATTAGAAGTCAGAGTGCAGAAATGATTTTTGTGTATGCTGTGAGATAAGAGCCCACCTTCATTCTTTCGCATGAAAATCCATGCATAATGACATCATTAGTCATTTGGGAAACGCAAATCAAAACTACAATGTGAAACCACTTCACACCCCCTAGGATGCAATGAAAAAAAAAAAGAAAAACAGCAAAGTGTTGAAGAGGATGTGGAGAAATTAATCAAATGGAATCCTCATATACTGCTAGTGGGAATGAAAAAATGGTTCAACCACTATGGCAGTTACTCAATAAATTAAAGATAGAATTACCATGACCTAGCACTTCTACTCCTAAGTATACACCTGAAAAAACTGAAAACATCTTCACACAAAACATGTTCACACAAAACCCCATTCATGTTCACACAAAACATGAATACTCACAATAGTGTTATTTTTTGACAAAAGTAGAAACTGATAAACAAAATGTGTATATCCATACAATAGAATATTATTCCATCACAAAAAGAAATGAAGTACTAACACGTGCTAGAGGAAGACATAAAAAGTCACATACTGTATGATTCCATTTACATGAAATGCCCAAAACAGGCAAATCCATAAAGACAAAGTACATTAGTGGTTACCAGGGGCTGGCAAAAGGGGAGAATGGGAAGTGACTGCTAATGGGTAAGAGGTTTCTTTTTGGGGTGATAAAAATGTTCTGGAATTATATCAATATACCATTTTGTGACTATACTAAAAACCACTGAATTATATATTTTAAACTGATAAATTTTGTGGTAAGTGATTCTATCTTGAAAAAGAAAAACCCAGTAAAGGACAGGGTTTACAAAATAATTTAATTCATGATTTACCTCAGCTTTAAAAGAATTAGCATTAATACTGTAGGTGGCTCTGGGTCTAAAATTGTGCATCCAGAACAAATAAGATTTAGTCAATGGGCATGATTTCAAGCACTGACAGTTATGGGGCCACAGCTGATACCAATTCCTAAATGTAAGCGATGTAGAAATCAGAGCTGTAACTGAGGAATCAGGCAAGCAAGCCCAAGAGAATGATTGCCAAAGCACATGTCCTTTAACTGCTATCCTGCAAAGCAATTACAGCTGTACCCAACCTTAAGCAAACCCAGTCCTTTTAAGAACACATCTTTATCATAAATAAATGGGGGAGGGATACTGTGCTATGATGAAACAGGATGTAGGAGGAACTTAAAACAGCATATAAACAATAACAAGTGAACCTAATTTTATTACAAATGACTAACCCTTAGGCAGGGATGAAAACAACCCAAGTAACTTCTGAAAACAGAATTTGCCTATACACTATAAAGTTAAAGACAAATATTGTACTCTAGTTTAAAACTGTGTTTCTCACCAGGGAATGACTAGGTTAGTAATTCTAAAACTACTTTTGTTTGTGTGTACTCCGATGAAACAAGTAAGTCAATATACTGTGGTTGAGAACAGTTTCTCACCTTTGGATAAGGAAGTAACAAGGAAAGAGAAAAGGCCTGAAGAGGAAAAAAGACCAAAATGGACCCTATGGTGGGAGAACAGAACTGGAAGCATCACTGGCAGTTTTTAATTTATATACTTTCATGGATAAGGAAATAAAAATATATGTGTTCATACATGTTACTAAACATATACACTGCTAGTTCTATCTACTAAGAGAGCCTAGAAGCAATGACACCCAGTAGCAAGGAGCACAATCGGCACCCAGATCTTGGTTTCTAGATATCATTCTCTAGTAAAACGAACTCAGCTCCCTGGAAAAATGGTTGATTCCATGGCTGGTGCAAGCAGGAAAAATACAAGATACACTCAGAATATCATGTGATATCAGAAAGTAAATCAGTGCTCACAAAATCAGAGAGGGTATTGTAGAAAGGACACAGGAACAAATTTTCAAGTGCCCTCAATAACCAAAGCGAGAATGACTTGAGCAACAAATACTGGATTTTAACCCATAAAGTAAAATATCCACAAAGTCATGTAAATAAATTAATTGGATAATTAATAAATAAAGGAAAGGGGACATTACTTCCTTAATTGTAGAATTCCAAATATAGTAAGAATGAGTGAAATAGAAAACTCACCATTAAGCAAAGACCAAAGCAGTAATAAGTGTTGCCAGTAAGAAGCATTGACAGATTGCAAAACTGGCCCATGTACAGTATGATAGAACACAGGATATTGCAAAACTGGCCCATGAAAAGTATGATGGGACACAGGATATTTGCAGTACCTCCCCACTAGAGGAAGGTATTAATTACAAAGGAATTACTAATTATTATACAAATACAAGGTTAAAAAGAACATTTATTATTAATTACAAAGGAAAAAACAGTAACTTTACAATGAAGAAATCTGGCAGACACAGCCTTAATGAAGTAATCACATTAACTTTACCCGTCATAAGACATGCTAATCATGGGTAAAGATCTGACAACCCCAAATTGAGAAACACTCTAAAAAATAATTAACAGTACTCTGCAAAAGTGTCAGTAACATTTATAAAAGATAGGAGGAAAAAAAACTGAAAAGCTTAACAGATGGGAGGAGACTAAGATGATGATAACTAAATGCAAGGTAGGATCCCAAATTGGATCCTGAACTAGAAAAAGGATAGTTTATAAATGTGAATGTCCTGGTTTTAATAATTATACTATGGTTATATAGGATGTTAACATTAGGAGAAATAACTGGGCAAAGGATATCCAGGACCTCTTTGTACTATTTTTATACCTTTTATGTAAGTCTACAGTTATTTCAAATTTGAAAAATCAACATAATTTTAGAAGATTTTAGAAAAACCTCTCAAAGGAAAGTAAATCTTTCTACTATAATTGAATTTACATCGAGCAGTTAACTACACCTGAATTATACTACCACTCTGGAAAGAATTTGGCATTTTTTGATCATTAAATTAAAAAGTGGGCATAATACTCCATCTACTGATACATCCGTTTATATAAATTATTCTAGGTTTGAAAGAATTCCAGTACAAGGGTGGGGGAAAGAGGTATCATACCATTCACATATTTTTTAAACCAGTCCATTTTGTTGCCATCCTATATTAAGCATGCAACTAGTGTTTTTTAAAG